>NC_142653.1:77785000-78085000 GCF_055504915.1 Nelumbo nucifera
CCTAGGGCGTCACTCACTCCTTTTAATCTCCACCTTTCAGGCCTAGGCACCTAAATCCCCACCATCCAATTTTGGGCACCCAAATCTCAACCCTACATAATATTGGGTGCCCTTTCCTTCTCTTCTCAGCCTTAGGATCACCTTAGAACAATCATAGCCCTCCATTCTAAACCCTAGGGTGCCCATATTTCTGCTAAAACCTAGCTGCCGCCCCCTCTTTCTCTTTAATTCCAGTTTTATCCACCATTCTCTATAAAAAGGACCCAGGGGGTCCTGAGAAGGGGTTGGATTCTGCCCCTAGGTAAGACTGAAGGTTGTTCTTGAGAAGTTCAAGGGTAGAGAAAGAGGATAATGCCCAAGCAAGAGGAGGGGTTCCTGCTTGCAGTTTGCCTGGCCACTACTGCCACCTCTGGATTCAGATCCCAACCAATTTTCCATTAGTTTCATATTTACTTTCCGTTCTTTAATTTCCAGTTCTTATTTTTATTTTTGCAATTTACTTTTATCAAGTTTAATTTTTGTCTTCCTTTCTGTAGATCTGAAATTCGGTCAGGTAAGACGGAAGGCCTAGCTCAAGGAGTTCGAGGGTCAAAGGATAGATCCGGAGACTGCTACGTCTAACCGAGTTGTAGACTTTTTATTTAGTTTTTTCATTTATTTATTTATTTATATTTTTGCAAACTTCACTTTCAGCATTGTTAGAATTTTATTTCAATGAATTCCAGTTCAATTAATTAAGTTTTGTGTTTCTGCAATCTTCAATCGTGTTATTTTTCCTGGATTTAAGTACGTAACGATTTTTCCCTCGCTTCCCTATGGATACGACCCCTTTCTCACCACTAACTGTGTTTGTAGTTATTCTGAGAGTCGAAAAAATTTATAAATATTGAAACTAGTGTTCTGAAGTGGTTAACGACACGCTTCCGGATACACCACAAACCAAAACCAAGTGTTGGATCCTTCTTGCCATCAAAACGACCAGAACCAGAATCGGGTCACAAACAACAACCAGGAGGGGACCCGCACTTCTGAAGCTCGGGACTCTACTTACATCCTGTTTGAAGAAGCCACCACGCCTAACAGATCCTCCTTTCCATCAAACAACAACCATTGGTTCCACCGAGGGGTCTCGAAGAAGACACCGCAAATGTACCCACCACGCCTGAGGAAAAACCCTCTTCACCCCAAAGGATGAGGAAGAGGCAAAGAAGGAAGAGATGCGGAAAGAAGAGGCAAGCCAGATCGCCATGTCATCTGCACTACACGTGTCCTGCACATCCCCTTTGGTAGCCGAGATCCTTGTGGCCCCCTTCAGTCCAAGGATGTCATGTCCCCTAGCCTCGAGTCTTATGATGACACCACCAACCCGGTCGACCACCTCGACAACTTTCAGGCCTTAAAGCAACTTCATAGGGCCTTAGACGTGAGCCTGTGCGTTGCATTCCCAACCACTTTCAGAGGCAAAACTTGGATGTGGTACTCTGGGCTAGCCGCGGGATCAACCAAGACTTGGAGGCAGTTCGCAGACTTGTTCACAACCCATTTTCACAACGAATAAGCGGTGCCCAAAGTCCGCAACCAGTCTCTTAAATGTGGTCCAACATAATGATGAGAAGCTTAGGGACTACATTAAAAGGTCCAACCTAGAGCGATTGCAGATCCCAAAAACTTGACCCTACCTTCCAGCTAGCTCACCACGACAGTTAACGAGATCCAACACCCTGACTTGCATTGGGAGGTCGAGTTAAACCCTCCTAATTCTATGGAGGAGTTCCTTGATCAGATGCCCAAGTATATAAAGGTCGAGGAAGCACTCAGATCCCAAATAAAACTAAGAGGGAAGAGAAAGAGGCCGGAGGGTGACCAAGGCAGCAATAAATAGAGGAAGAAGAGTAGGTCCTCCAGGTGCAGCAGGTCGCCTCGCAAACACAGTAGATCGCCCTACCACAAAACTAGATTGCCCCAAAGAAGTAACAGATTGTCAGGCCAATGCTCCCAAACTCCCCCAGTCAAGACAAAGAACTATACTCCCCTGAATGTTGGAAGGGGGGAGATTCTGATGGAGATCAAGTTGGCCGAGTATCTGAAGTGGCCAGCTCACCGCATGGGAGACCCAGCCAACCACAACCATGATAGATATTGCCACTTCCATTGGGAGAGAAGGCAATATACAGAGAACTGCCGAAATCTCAAGGATGAGATTGAGGAAAATCAGGAGGTATTTGAAGAAGTTCATCAAAAGATATGACTATGACTGCTGAGAAGAGAACAGCCCTAGTGCGAAACACAACAAGAAGACCACCCGATTCGAGGTGTTATCAATATGATCATGGGCATGTCGATAGTAGTAGATTGCAACACCTCGGCCAGCTAGAACTCAGTCCAGGAGCTGGCCCATGAAGAGGAAAACCTACTAAAGTGGCCGCACATTGAGGAGGTGATATACTTCACCGTAGATGACAGCCTCGGGGTCCACTACCTTCACGATGATGCTCTCATTGTCAAACTCATAATACATGACTTCGAAATAAAGCAAATTCTTGTGGACTCTGGTAACTCCACTGACATTTTGTTCCTAAAGGTGTTCGAGTAGATGGAGTTACTGAAGAAGGACCTTCTTCTGGCAGATTTACCCTTGGTTGGCTTCAATAGAGAAGTGGAGCAACCTATAGGGAGTATAAACCTGTTACTAATAGTGGCCTCCGCACCAAACAGAGTTCGGTTCAATCATGACTTCCTCATGGAATTACAAAAGGACCTTCTTCTAATAGATTTACCCTTGGTTGGCTTCAATGGAGAAGTGGTGTAACCTATAGGGAGTATAAACCTGTTAGTAATATCGGTCTCCGCACCAAACAGAGTCCAGTTCAATCATAACTTCCTCATGGTGGTGACCTCCTCTCCCTATAATGCAATATTGGGTCGGCCTATCCTATACTCCCTCAAAGTACCACTTCGCTTTAAGCAAGTAAGTTTTTTGCTTAGTAATTCAGATGCTTTTGCTTGGTCGGTTGTTGATATGCACGGCATAGACTCCTCTGTCATAATTCACAAACTTAACGTTGACCCCTAGTTAGACCAATATAACAGAGGAAAAGGAATTTCACCTAGGAGAGGCGAAGGATAGTTGACGAGGAGGTCAAGAAGCTCCTGGCAGCAGACTTCGTTAGAGAGGTCGAGTATCTGAGCTGGATTATGAATCTAGTGCTTCTAGAAAAAGCTAACGGAAATTGACGCATGTGCATTGACTACACTAACTTGAATAGAGCCTGTCCAAAGGATAGCTTCCTGCTTCCTAGGATAGGTCGACTGGTAGATGTGACCTCGGGGTTTGAACTATTTAGCTTGTGTTTTATTAGTTGCTTTTTTTTATGCTTATGCTTGTGTCAAAACCCCACGTTGGGCTCCACCTATTGGACCTAGGAGAGGGGTGCCTAACCCCTTCCCTCTTCCATCCAAGTCTTACTTGAACTGGTTTAGCCGGCGCCTCGGGCTAAGGTACCCCCCTCGGCTCGGCTGAATTGAGTGGACTCCCTCTCTGATTCGCTTGAAGACATAACTTAGGAAGGAAGGACTCACCAGCATAGAGAGGGGAGTGACCGACCTCACCTAAACTGAATGGGAATTGACCTCATTGCAGACTTCATCTCCGACCTTGATCTACTCCTCCACAAGAAACTCAAAATGGTGCAAATGGGGCCCTATTTATACCCGAAGGGTGCGAACAACCGACAATCGAGATCCGTTCAATCCGACGGTCCACAAAGGGGCACACTGCTTCAATTTCCAAATGCGAATTCAGATTTAGAATTTGTTCGCTTGTTTTGAAATTCAAACTTACTATGTGCTAGCCTGCCCACTGGACCGACCCAGGTGAGCAAACCAGCTGAACCGGTCACTTCGGAACAAGGACCCGTGACGAGCTACTCCCTTCGCCGAACCGGTCTCAATTTGGGAGTGGGGGCAATTGATGGAGGGTGGTTTGTCCCTCTAGTGATAGCGCGACACATGGCGCC
The DNA here is from genome assembly GCF_055504915.1 of Nelumbo nucifera. Taxonomy (NCBI): domain Eukaryota; kingdom Viridiplantae; phylum Streptophyta; class Magnoliopsida; order Proteales; family Nelumbonaceae; genus Nelumbo; species Nelumbo nucifera. The sequence continues at coordinate 77,789,017 of NC_142653.1, forward strand.
CTGGAACCGTCACATGACACCTCAACACCCTGTAGGTATTGACTTCAAAAGCATTTTGAACACATCGCACTTTCCTTAACTACCTCAACCCCACCTCTCCAGGTTAACCTGTGGATGCCCCGAAAAGGTTAGGTCGGCGTAAGAGGTGATCTTCTTCTGCCAACTTGACCGAGACCTAGTTGGTGACTTGCACGACGTGGCGGGTGACCTTCCTCACGAGTGGGATATCATCTCCAACTCCTCTAGGATCACGTCACCTCATCGATGGAACTAACTCCCATCCCGCCCGCTTCTGAGGCAACCAGATAAGCTTTATTGCTTTTCGTGGAAACCGACTCCGAGCGTGAAACCATCCTTGAGAGAGGCGAGCTAGAGATCTCGGACACACTATGAGAAGTCCATTGCAACTTGTGCCTATATAAAAGCATCCCATTAATTAGAGAAGGTATGTGTGATTTAGCATTCACAACTATCTTGCATTCTCGCTTTCTAAGCATCTAGATACTCTTCATTAACTTAAGCATTGGAGTGTCCACCCCAGGTAAAGCAACTCGAGTACTTAATGTTGTTTTCTTGCAGCTAGATTTGGCAACCTCACTAGCCCAACATCCGACTTATCCTCTAGCAGGGAGCAACCAGATCGTGTAACATTAATATATATTATAAAATTTATTTTTGTATTATATAAATGAATCGAGCCACACTTACAAGCTTTTGAGTTATTCTTTGTATTGGTTGAACTCAAGTTCGAATAAATAATCATGCTTACCCCCGAGATTTGAACTTGATCCAAACTTGATTAGAGGCGAACTTGAACCGAGGCTAATTGAACTCAATCCCGGATTAATCAATTAGAGTTCAAGTCGATTGCACACCCACCATTCACCCATCTTTATTTTGTGTTTTTTATTTTTATTTTTTCTTTGATTAAATCCACCTCGTTTTGAAAATGACCAATCATGTCATGAATGAGAAAACATGTAGCACTGAATTCCACCTTTCTCATTATTTCCTCTATCACATCTTATACGTTTCCAACAAAAACAAGCTGCTTCTCATTCCACTAATCCAATATAATTGTGCCTACCTTGCCCTAGTTGCAACCTTGCTGAAAAGAGTTATGCAGGTACAATAAATGTAGTTGTGTTTGGCCGGTTGGCCCAAAGTTTCAGAAGAAAAGTATTAATCTATACTATTTATAAAAGTGTGAATGAGGAGGTATTGGCTTCTGTAATTTTTTTATTGAAATACCCTTCTTCTTGAATTTAGTTCATCTCCATTGAAAAGGTAGAGAATGTAATTAAAAGAATACCATTAAGTACATTCAGTTACCTTTTATTACGTCTCGTTTAAGTCATTAAATAAGTCACATTCTCTCTCATTGAATCCAACATTTATACTTTTGTTTATCATCATTAAATTTCACTAATAAATTCATACACAATAATTATTAATAGAATGAAATTTTGTATTTTTTAAAAAAAACATAGAAATGAAATCATGTTTTTCATCTAGGTGGTGTGTAAGTAGTAAATCATTTGGGTCAAATGGATAATTTCATGATGTCATAAATAAATAATAGAAATTTAGAAATATAAAAAATACTTTTGTTTATCATCAGTAAATTCCACTAATCCATACACAATAATTATTAATAGAATAAAATTTTATATTTTTAAATAAACCTGGAAATGAAGTCATATTTTCCATCTAGATCGTGGGTAGGTACTTCAACCATTTGGGTCAAATGAATAATTTCATGATGTCATAAATAAATAATACGAATTTAGAAATATAAGAAATACAAAAAATATAGAAAAAATCTGAAAAAATTGGACACATTTCTATTATTATATATTTTGCATATTAAAAATAACTATGATAAAATAGACAAATTTTATTAATGATGGACATCAAATATACAACTTAAAACCAATGGGAAATTAAATCATCTTCCTATCTAGGGGGTGGGTTAGTGGTTCAACATTTCATGTCAAATAGGTTAACCCATGATCTATAAATAAAAATATTTTTTTAAATAGAATATTACAAAAAATATGATCTAGATGGTAGGTAGGTCAATGATCTAACATTTCGGATCAAATGGGTCAATCTATGATGTCATAACTAAGTAACAAATATTAAATACATACATACATACATACATACATACATACATACATACATACATACATACATACATACATACATACATACATACATACATACATACATATATACATATAAACTCAATGAAAAATATAAGCTTTATATAAAGCATTTTGATACAATTTTATAGTTATATAATCACCATATTAAACAAAAACAAATGTGAAAATAAGAATTACTTTTATTGATGATGAAAATGGAATACATGATTTAAAATTAACCGTAAAAGCAAAATGGTTTTTCCATCTAAGTGATGGGTTAGTGGTTAAACTATCCATGTCAAATGGATGTTATTATTAAATTATAAAATACATAAAATCTAAAAAGTGTAGAAATTTGTCGATAATTTTGGGTACATTCTATAATATTATATATTCATCATATAAAAAGTGTGATTAATGAGAATTATTTTTCACTAATGATAGAAATGGGATAAAAATTAGGATAAAAAATAAAGAGCATTAATGTCTAACACATGATCGGACTAACCATGTCAAATGGTTCAGTAATTTAATTAGCAAGGTCATCATAGGCAAGTGGTTTGGTATGGATGGAAACAAATTAGATCATATTTGAATTAGGGTATATTCAAATCTGATCTGATCCAAAGATTCGACCGGATCTCATAAATATTGATTCGAATCCGAATCCAATCAAGATGTTAGATATTCAAATCTAATACGATCCTATTTATTTTTTTTAAAAGTAATATTGAGCATGACAATGACAATCCGCCAAAGCGCCCTTGAAGAAAAGAAGTAATTTACTTCACAGAAGACAACACGTACGGAATACAATATCCGCACGATGACACCTTAGTGGTAAGATTGTTGATTAACGACTTCGAGGTAAAAAGGATCTTGGTCGACTCTGTGAGCTCGACTGATATCATCTTTTTAGAAGCCTTCGAGCGCATGGAGCTCGGAAGAAAAGGCCTACAGCCAGCCGACGTACCCCTGGTCAACTTCAGCGGGGAAGTGTTCTGACCTGTCATCCGGGTGAGGGTACTAGTTGAAGCAGGCTCGCCTCCTAACACAATTTAGTTCGATCACAATTTTCTAGTGGTCGCCACTCTCTCCTCGTATAATGCCATACTAGGCCGACCCATCATGGACGCCTTCCGGCAATTGTTTCGACATATCACCTGGCTGTGAAGTTCCTCATTGACAGAGGCATCAGAGTCATGCGAGGTGACCAATTGGAGTCTCACAAATGCTACATAGTCACCTTGAAGGTGAGAGGCAAGATTGTTGTCGACATCGACTTGGAGCCACCATTTAAAAACCCAGACGAGCGAGCTCAGCCAACTAAAGAAACCGTCCTGGTTCCGGTCACAAAGGCTGATCCAAAGAAGATGGTTCATATAGGAGCTCGCCTAACAGAACCAGTGCGCTCCAGTTTGGTAAGTTTTCTACTTAATAACTTAGATGTTTTCACTTGGTCGGCAGCAAAAACGCCCAACATAGACCCTAAGATCATAACTCACAAGTTAAATGTGGACCCTACAGTCAGACCAGTTCGACAAAGGAAAAGGAACCTCACCCCGAAGAGATGGAAAATAGTCGACGAAGAAGTAGGGAAGCTGTTCACCGCGGACTTTGTGAGAGAAGTCCAATACCCGAGTAGGATTGTGAATCCAGTGTTGGTAAAGAAAGCCAACGGCAAGTAGCGCATGTGTGTCGACTAAACCAACCTGAATCGAGACTGCCCAAAAGACAACTTCCCTCTCCTCCGAATTGATCGCCTGGTAGATGCAACCTCAGGGTTTGAGTTGTTGAGTTTCATGAATGTTTACTCCGGCTACAACTAGATTTCAATGGACCCAACTGATGAAGAAAATACTGCTTTTGTAACCAAGATGGGTCTATATTGTTATAAAGTCATGCCCTTCAGATTAAAAAACGCTGGAGCAACCTTCCAGTGACTTGTAAATAATGTTTTTTTTTAAATTTAATCGGAAATAAAGTTAAATGTTATGTAAATGATATGGTTGTTCAGACTCAATTTTCAAATGATTTGATTGCCGACCTGGACCTCATTTTCTAATGTTTTGAGAAAATACAACTTAAAACTTAACCTGAACAAGTGTGTCTTCAGTGTGACGTCGGGTAAGTTCCTCGGATACATTGTTAGCCGATGTGGCATCAAAGCAAACCCAGAAAAAATCAAGGCAGTGCTAGACACACGACCCCCAAGCTCAGTTAAAGAAGTCCAAAAGTTGACTAGCTATATAGCTACCCTAAACCGATTTATGTGGCCATATAGCTCAGTTAAAGAAGTCCAAGACTTTGAGTGGACCGAAGAGTGTCAACTTGCCTTTGATAAGCTGAAAAGATACCTAAGCTCACCTCCCTTGTTGACTAGACTTGAGACCGGGGACAATATTAAGATCTACCTCTCCGCGAGTGAAGAGGTAGTCAGTTTGGTCCTAGTTAAAGAAGTAGAAAAAGTACAACACCCTGTTTATTATGTAAGTAAAGTCCTACACGCTACTGAGACAAGGTACTCGAACTTTGAAAAATTAGCCTTTGCACTAGTGTTAGCAGCCTGAAAGCTAAGACCCTACTTCTAGGCTCACACTATCGTATTCCTGACCGGTCGACCTCTGAGCCAAATCCTACAGAAGTTTGAGGTCTCGAGGAGACTTACGAAGTGGGAAATCGAGCTCAGTGAATATGACCTCCATAACGAGCCACGACCAGTAATAAAGGCGCAATCTTGACCGACTTCATCATTGAGTGTACCTTCAACTCACCGACCCCTGAAGTTGCCGAGTTAGCAACCACATCGGAGGCTTCAACTAGTGTGGCACCTGCCCCAGCTCGGGAGATCCCGACTTGGGATGAGGATCCCTGGATACTCCATGTAGACAACTCATCCAACCAAAGTGGAAGCGAAGTTGGCTTGATACTCTATCAACCTAGCAAGGTGAAACTGGAATGCGCGCTTCGGTTTTTACTCTGAACTTTAAACAGCGAAGTCGATATGAGGCACTTATAGCTGGGCTATCGCTACTAAGTGAAGTCAGGGCCAAACGTCTCGTGGTTTGCAGCGACTCACAATTTGTAGTAAACTAAGTGAAAGGACAATATGAGACTCGGGAACCCGGCATGTTGGCCTACCTGTCCAAGGTAAGGGAACTCCTATCCAGCTTCCACTCTTGGTATCTCTAACAGATTCCGAGATCGGAAAACACTAAGGCTGACGCTCTCTCCAGGTTGGCTAGTGCAATTGACCTAACAAAAAGAATGGTATACATAGAAGACTTACCTCGCCCATCCATAGAAAGGGTAGTAGAAGAGGTTGTCCAAGTGACAACAACAAAAATGAGCTAAATAAACCTACTTGTTGACTACATACACCAAGGAATATTGCCAAAGGAACGCAACACAGCTTGGAGAATAGAGCGACAGGCAGCTTGCTATGTGATCGTGGGCGAACAGTTATATAGAAAATCTTTCACATTACCATACCTACACTACCTACGCCGAGCTGAAGTAAACCAGGTACTACACAAAATTCACAAAGGGCTTTGTGGAGGACACTTGGGGGGCAGAACCCTCGCTTAAAAGGCTTTGCGGCAGGGGTACTACTGGCCCATGATGAAAGTAGATGCAATCGAACTGGTACAGGGATGCAACAAGTGCGAGCGACATGCTAGCATCCTGCACTAACCAACGGCCGACTTGAAGTACCTCACCAACCCCTGGCCATTCTAACAATGGGGGATCGAAGTACCTCACCACTAACTGTACACTAAAGTAAGAAACATTTTACCACGATTTTTATATTAGAGAATTTAAAAAGATTGTATAACCTAAGCAAAAACATAATACCTCTTTAATGTGTAAATTTCTTATACGCTTCGTTAATTTATCACAAAAGTCTGACATTCTGTCTAAATTGTCCTTTTTAGATTGGACAACTACTGCAACTTCATCTAATGCATCGTTCGATGATCTTTCTTAGCTTCTAGACAGCTTTGACTCATCCCCCTTAATGATTACGCTCCCCATGTTCAGATCGATAGGTATCCATGAGAAGAATTTATATCCACCAATATCCTAAAACAAATAAAGTTAAATTCAGCTTCGGTTAAGGATGAGATTAGATCAACAATAACCAAAAAGTTATACTTGCTTGGGGCTTTGCACACACCCAAAATCATTTCCCTTGTGTGCCAAGCCATTTGGATGTAAAAACTTTACAAACCCCGATTTCACATGGGCAAATCCTTGCCTCATCTTTCCACAAGAAGAAGTTGCACCTTCTATCGGGGTCGAGCTACAATAACCATACATTAGTTAGTATCCCCGGGTTAGTAGATGCTGAACTAGTACAAAACACCCAACTTGCACAAAAGAAACGAGCATAAAACTCTTGACCAATGTTCTCAGTCTTTCCATGCCTAGCTACAATGGTTACACACTCTCCACATGGGCACACAACATTCATTGTGAAAACACAAGTCAAGTGAAGTCAATTACTACCTAAAATAATAAAAAAAAGTTCATTAGGACAATTTATCGAACAACTGGGGGGCATGTGGGGGGGGGGGGGGTACGTGGAGATGTGAGTGGGGCGGGCAGGCTGCACGTGCAAGGGGTGATGGGTGGGTTGGGAGTGCGGGGTGAGCATGCGAGGGGGACGGGCGAGGTGTGCGGGCTGGGCAGGCTAGGCATGCAAGAGGGACATGCGGGGCATGCAAGTGGGACGTATGGGTTGGGTGTGCAAGGGGGGCGGCCAGAGCATGTGAGTGGGGTGAGCAGTTAGGGAGTGCGAATGGGGCGTGCAGGGGGAGCGGCCAGGGCATGTGAGTGGGGTGAGCAGATGGGGCATGCAGGGTTGGCGTGCAAGGGGGGTGAGAGGGGCATGCGACTTTGCACTCAGGCATTTCTACGAATAGTTTCCACATATCTTTCTAAGTTTGTGATGATATGAACTCGGATGTGCACAGTTGCCATGCGAGGGACTTCAAACTCGAATACTACCTCCCGTGTTTCTCCAATGGTGTATAGTTGCCATGCAAATGACAGTGTCGGAGATAACCAACTTCGAGCCAATTCCCTCTCCCTCTCCCCCTTGAGCTAATATCAGTGACTAGCTCAACCATATAAGGGTAGTTTAAGACAAAATCGTCTCTACCTAACGAAAATGGCATTTTCGAATATAAAAGGGTAATTTTGAAATTTTTGAAAATTATAACAGTCACCTGATAGCATATTTGAACAGTTTATGATGGGACGTTAACAGTGAGGGAAATACTAGTCCATTGTCAGAAATAATAAGAGTAGCGCCAATCAATTTTCAAATAGTAAGAGTACACTTAATAAATTAGCTAAACCATAAGGGAAGTTTAAAGAAATTTACCCTTATGATTACTAATTGATTGATCAAGACTTCTATTGGCTACTAACATGCGCTATTAACTCTCCAATCCCAATATTCACCTGCTCTTATCTCTTTCAGAAGGAGTCAATTAAAAAAAAAAAAAAAAACAAGATAGGAAAGAACTTAAATATCAAATATTCAAATAGAATTCAAAATTCTAATTTTTTTAATTCTTTCCCAACATTTCAAATATTCAAATCAATAAGTTACAATTGGTAAAATGATATAACCAAGTCAATAGTAAAAAGTTACTACTTAGTTATTAACAAAGATATTTATAAAAATAAAGAATAAGAAAATTTCAATCATTCTATTACAATAATTTATATTTCCTCCGATAAGTTGACCCAATAAAGTAAACTTCTATTTATGGAACCCAAGCATTGGTTACTAAATATCATATGGCACCTAACCTTATTGATTCTTCACACCAGTTGCTCTTGCATGGGAATCACAATACCACTAGATGGTAGGTCCCACACGGCCACGCCTTCGTACTCTCAAGTTGAAGACTTCAACCTCTAGTTCAATCAACACTACTAGTCTACTAGATCTATAGACTTCTACTAGAAGAGCCCCGTGATGCATGAGCTATTTTTTCCCTTAAAATACCCTTTCAATCCATTAATACCCCCTTTTGTTATCATTCTCTCTCTACGGTTTTAAATGAATTGGATTTGGATCGGATTCATATTTAATTTGAGTACGCTTCAATTTTTTAACAAGAAAAATACAAAGTTAATTATTTTTAAACTTTATGAAATCCGATTGGATTTAAAAGCCTTGGATTTGAATTCAAAATTTAATGAACTCAGGTCATATTGGAATTTAATCTGATTCTGTTTTAATTTTTTAAAATAAAAAAAAAACTAATTACTTTTCAACTTTCCAAAATCTAATTGAATTTGGAGACCCCATATTCAAATTCGAATCCTAATGAACTTGGATCGGATTCAAATTTTATCTGACTATTTTAATTTTTTTAAATACGAAAAAAGTTAATTACTTTGGTCCCCATAAGTACTTTATACTTTGGCTCGAGTGACAATTTGGCCCCCGAACTTTAAAATGTGACAATCCCGTACTCAAAATTTTGAAATGCGACAATTCGGTACCTACTGTTAACCAACTGTTAAGTGACATATAAAAAATCATAAATACCCTCAATTATCATTTAATTTTCTTTATCAACCATTCCCTAAAATCAAAACCAACCTACACACACAAAAAAGGCTAGTTATGCAGAAAATTCAAATTTCAGATGTGCGCTCAATGCTTCTTTAACCAGTTTTCAATTTCCGCTAGTTATAAGTGATGAAAAGGATGCCCTTCAGAAGAGAAATCTCAAATACCTCGTCGCTTTAGTATTAACTGAAAATCAAATGGAATAAAACAGAGTTACCGATTGACATGTATATTGAATCTTCTTCAAATAGAGCAGAGAAAATTGGACTTGTCAGCTATACACCAACACCAATACCCCTAGCCTCAATTTATTGCCCCGCCCTCTTTCATCTGTTCATCATCCACTTAAATTAATAGCATGTAATTATATTTATTAAGTCGTACATGGGTACATAAAATGAAATGGATCCCCACTAACTGTCCTCCCTACTCTTCCCCTCTCAATCGGATAGTCCAGCCTTGCTCTTTAGGCTGAATTTGGAAGGAGTATAAATGTAAATATGTAAAGCGCAAAATTTTATATTTTGTATTATTTTGTATGTATCTAGGTGCTGCTTGAAACCCAGTTGAAATGGTTGAATTTATAAAAAATGGTTTTGCATTTTAGAACAGAATAGAGTAATTGAGGCGAGAGAATGACAGAGACACACAGATACAGAGGGAGATACACAAATACTGAGGGAGATACGTTGCAGAGCAGAGCTTTGGAGCTGCGAAGAAATTAAGCACAGTTTCTTCTTGCATACTTGGGGCAGCAGCAAGTTGCATAAAAAAATGGTTTTGTTATACAGTTGCTTGTTGCACACTCGGCATGCACATCGAAGCTATTGTCCATCGACAATCAGGGTGAGGTGAGGGAACTAGCTAGGAAGGTTTCTACTTTCTGTGCTTTCAGGACTGATGCCCCACGCTCACAGAGGTCGCCTTGAGGTAATAGTAATGCAAGTGGAGAACCCATAAAGGAGATTTTTTGGATTGATGTGACAATTTGGTCCAAGACTGGGCTTTCAGGATTGATGCCCCAAACTCACAGAGAGTTTGGGGCTCTTTATCATTTATGAAGGAAGAAGATGATGAATAATGTGTTTTATTTTCAAAGGTAATTTTGACAATTTAAAAAAGTTTAGATCGCACATGAGTGGCCGTGGTAATTGGGCGGGTTGGGTTGGATTTTGTTTCGGTTGAGCTTCAGCCCAACCCATCAAATTGGCCAACCCATTAATGGCCCAATTATATAAAATTAAATGGATTGGGTTCAACCCAAACCTACTTTAACCCAATCCAACCCGCCCAAACCCATTAATCTTATATTGATGGACTTAAAAAACAAACTAACTCTCTTTTAACAAATAAGTTGGTTATAGCTTGGTGATAATAGTAGTTATTATTTAAACAAGTGGTGAAGGTTCAAATCACATTACATGCGGCGAAGCCATTTGACTATGTTCAAATTTCGGGTTTGAACGAACCACTTAGGTTCAAACCGGTTAGACCAACTTGAAGAGCTAATCACATCAAGGGTGGTTGAACAGTTTATATCTGGATCAGTCCGATCGGACTGGACTAGACTAGTTCAATCAATGGTGGATTGACTTGGACTGGCCCATATTAGGTTCGTGCATGGGTTTGGGACTGAATGATTGACTTGAAGCGGGTCAATGTAAGTAGAGCAGGTCGGGTTGTGTGGATATTGGTTGGAGCGGACGGTCCAGATCGGGCAAAGCACATGGACAACGAACCATCCCGCCCAGAACAGTTTCAGATTCGGGTTGATTTGGATAGGCTTGTGTCAAGTCGGGTCGGGTGTGTACTAGTTGAAGCGAACGACCCATGGAGGCTAAAATATATTATAGATGAATGCACTCATCAGCGTGCTTTCTTGGTTTTGGGAATTACTTTTTTTTCTAGTATTTTTGGTATCATAGTAAAATCCATTCATTAATATCAATTTTATAATAATGTATTTAATATTAATTAAATAATGATTTGGTAGCAAAGGTTGTGTTTGCAGTGCAATTTTATTTGTACTAGTATATATATACACACACTAGCCCGTGTGATGCACGGGATTTCTTAATCAAAAACTAAATAATAGAAAGGGTCATTTACTAAAACACCCCCTAATGTTTCATGGATTTATTAAAATCTACTCTATAGTATGTATTTTACTAAAACACCACTTATAATTTGCGATGGATTTAATCAATCTTTCATTAGATGACAATGAAAAATGACATGCCGACCTTAATGTTCATTTAAATAAATTTAATAAAAAGAAAAAAAATCAATTTTGCCCCTAATAAGACACGAACAACCACTCAATTGGCTATATTTGGTTAATTTTGTTTTCTATACAAAAAAAGTGTTAAAGGTATTTTTGGAATAAAAAATCATGAGCCTAATGACAAAACAAACACTCCTTAATGAAAAGTTGATTAAGTAAATAAGTTGTAAAATATAAGGGATATTTTACAAAAATGAAAACTATAAGTAGGCTTAAGTAAATTTGTAAAACTATAAGGTCTGTTCTAGTAAATGACGCTAATAGAAACACATAAGAGTATACAAATATTTTATATTTTCAACATTTTAGATAATTAATAATTATTCATATTTTATATAGTACTTTTAATAAATTTTTTATAATACAAAAATAACAATAATTAATTTTAGTTAGGTTTAATCATCAAACTGATGAAACCGACCAACCTGATCAACTCAACCCAAGTTGGTCGGTTTTCTAATATTTTAGGTCGGCATTGGTTCAAAAATTTCCCAACTCGACCACATTGGATGACTTGACCATATTTCTAATATTTTAGGTCGGTTTTCTAATTTTAGTAAATAAGTCTCGCTTTGGCCATTTGTAAACCAACCAAAATCGGATGACTTGACCATTGATATATATTAATATTTTATATTTTAAATATAATTTTTAATATGGAAAAATGGGAAACTTCCCATATTTCTTTGTTTAAAATGTTTTATATCATAAACTTATTTTTTAATAATTGCGCTGTAATTTTTAAAATTTAAATTTAATTTTTTTAGTTTAAATCTTTTGAACCAACTAACCAAACCAAAAGGTCAACCCAAATCGATACAACGTGAGTGGGTCGGTTTCACAAATGGTTAGCCCGTTTCAACTCATCAACTCCCCAACTTGACCAAGTCAATTTGGTTGGCCAAACAACCTACAACCGTACTGAACTAGCTCATAAACACTCATAATTTCAGCTATATCAATAGTCTCGTCTCTAATAAATAACAATAGTTTAATCTCCAATAATTATTGAAAATTATAGAAAAAATACACAATTATTGAAAATATATTAGTAATGAAAAAAATATATTAAGTAGTCCTTAAATAGTATTATCTCAAATAATGTATTAATCTCTAATAAATATTAATCAATAACTTCTAACAAAAATACAATAAATACAATAAGTACAATAAACAAAATTTAAAAATTTCAATAATAGTAGTTTAAACCCAATAATTATTGAAAGTTTTCCGTTAAACAACAAAAAATAAATAAATTTATACACAATTATTGAAAATACATTTATCACAAAAACAATAAATAATTACTAAAATGCAATAATTATTAATATTAGTATATAATTATATAATAAATATATATTAAGAGTTTAAAATAATTATTAATTTTTATGAAAGTTATTTAATCGAATTATTAATTGAAATAAGTGAAATTAGTTATTTACAATATTATGTAAAAATATTAAATTATTATTAAAGTTATTTCTATTATAAATTTTGTAAAATATTAAATTATTATTAATTTCAATATTATGTAATAATTATTTTTCTACTTTTACGAAATTTTTTAAATTTGATACATTTTTTTTTTTATTTTTACTATTGAAAATCTAGTTATGTAAAAAATTTAGTCATTTAAATATTAAAATAATATGTAAAGTATTTAAAATTTTTAGTTTTTTGAGTTATTTATTTAAAGCTATTACATATTGATGGAGGGTGATTTGGCCCGACCTTGTAGCTCGGGTACACGTGGGCGTGACCTTGCTCAAACAGTGACTCAGCATGACAGCGCAACGGACGTGAGCACAACTCGGAGGGAAAGTCCCGCCGAGTTCAGCACGACAACTCGGCAGGTAAACTACTCGCCGAGAGCCGCCTTGCCCGCACCTCCTCCCCGGGGTTAAGGCACTTCGGGGGGTCCCGAGTTCGGGGCACCCTGACCCCTTTTGAGACCCGAGCTTCTCCCAATGGACCTCGGGCCACTCCCAAGCAAGAACGCATCGATTCTTCTCCGGACGCCCCGAGGCACAAAGACCTCGGGTCGGCTAGCTCGACATAACCGGCTACAAGCAGCCCGTCACTTAAAGGACAACCCAGCTCAGGGTAATTCGCAAGAGAACAGTTCGGTATACCATAGGAGGGCTTCCTACCCGATTGCCGTACCCGACAAACCTATGGACAGCAGGCATGTCCCCCTCACCGCGCCTGCCACCTTTAGAAAGGCGTCCCACACCTGACAGACATGTACCCTGCACGACGGCCCCGCGCATGACACATCAGCCCTGCCTGTAACGGCTGTGGCAGACTGACAGTGGTGATTATACCTGCCCTGTTAGAGGTCAGAGGGCCTGAAGCAACGGAATTCAATTATAAGAGGCTTATTCTCCAAGAACAAGGTATCTTCGAATCACTTGCGTAACCTGCACTCTTAGCCTTCTTCTCCTTTTGCTTCTTGCACTCAATACTAACTTAAGCATCGGAGCGTTCCCGCCGGGAAACCCCCCGGGAGTTCTTCCTCTCTCCTCTCGTCTCAGGTACCTCTCAGGAGCCACACGAGCGCCAGCTAGGCGTGACCGGATTGTGCTACATCATTTGGCGCCGTCTGTGGGAAACGCTTCAAAAGGCCTTTCTCTCTAAACTTTCTGAGTTCTTTTCTTCCTCAAAACAATCCAACGCTCATGGCTTCCTCCAACAACGTCGGACGAAGCACGGAAATGGATAACTCCAGGGAACAACCCTAGCTTCCTACTGTCTGTATCGAACAGTTCACCGTCCCCCTCTCAGCGGACGGAATCCCCAGCTACAGTCGGAGCGATGTTCACCGAACCCTTGGTCGTGCCTCTAGCGGCCAATTCAAACCAACTGGAGGACTTGATGCAGTGCATGCGGCCCATGCAAGCCCAAATGCAGCAGTTCCAGCAACTTCAGCTCTATCAACAACACGTACTACACCAGGTCTCCCAGTATCAGTATCAGCAGCAGTTCCCCCAGCTGCCTCAACCTCAAATTCAGCAGCCGCAGTTCCCGCCTCGGCACCTAGCCTTGCAGCAAGCTAAGTCTCGCCGCCAGGACGAGCACCCCTCTGGCCAAGGAGAGGCCCCCCAAAACCTCCCAAAAAATCAGGCCTCCCCCCGCAGCAGACGAGAGAGACCGGCTACCCCGATCTCACCGCGGGTGGACAAGTCGGGAGGACCCCAGCTCGCCAGGTCTACGTCACCTCGGCAGTCGAAGTTTGAAACCCCACTCCATGAGAACCGATTCGAGGTCCTGGCAACAGACTCCAAGCAGGAGCCCTCGGTTCGCAGCCGTCACCAGTAGACCGGGATACTCCATGCGCAGACCATTCTAGACAGCGTAGAGGTGAGCAGCACGAATGCCGAGCCCACCAAGAAGCAGAGACGTCGCCGCCGGGCTCGCCGATCTGTCACCCATGATTTGCCTGAGCTCATGGGCAAAGAAGAGGTAAGCTTAGCCGATGTCAAAGCTCCCCTCCTCTCGGTTCCATCCCCCCTGTCTTCCGAACTCCTGGTAGTCCCAATGCCAAAGACTTCAAGCTCCCCCCCTTGACAAGTGTGACGGGTTGTTTGACCAAAATGACCACGTAGATGCCTTTCAGTCACAGATGCACCTGGTGCGAGCCAGTGAGTCGTGCATGTGCGTGACATTCTCCACTACTTTTAGGGGAGTAGCCCACACGTGGTACCGGAACTTGGCACCCGGGTCGATAAGAAGTTGGGCGTAGTTCGCACAAACCTTCACATCCCACTTCGTTACTAGCAAGCGGTGTCCGCGAACTGAAGAAAGTCTCCTCAGCATAGTACAGAGAGAGGGAGAATCCATCCGAAGCTATATCAAGCGGTTCAACAATGTCTGTATGCAGATACCGCGCCTGGACCCCGCCGTACGCCCTGTAGCAGCTAAGAAGGGCGTGGCGCACAAAGAGTTTAAATGGCACATGGTCGTCAACTAACCAGCGACCATAACCGAGTTCTTGAAGCTTGCGGACAGGTTCATAGCCACCGAAGAGGAGATCAACCAAAAGGGCGAGGGCACGCCCGAAAAAAGAAAGAGGGAATGAGAGCTCTCCAGTCAAGGAGACAGCCAAAAGAAAAAGGACACAGCTCGGGGGGCAAGGTTAGGTCAATTATTCCGACCTCCAATAGCGGACCAAGCCGATTACACACCAATGAACGTGAAGCGGGCTGATATCCTGATGGCGATCAAGGATGCCCCATACGTGAAGTGGCCACCCTGTCTGAGGGGGAATCTCAATGAAAGGAATAAGAATCTGTATTGCAGTTTTCACAAAGATCACGATCACAGTACCGAGAGTTGTAAAAACCTCCGCGATGAGATAGAGGAGCTCATCCGTTGCGGGTATCTAAGAAACTTTGTACAGAATAATAATAATAGTAATAAAATAGGTCGGCAAGGGGAGCATGGTAAGGATGCCCCGAGTCCAGTAGCAGGCCGGCCGAACAACCGCAGAGGCAGCCTCCAGAGGAGAGGCCAGTCCGGGGAACCATCCACATGATAGTGGGAGGTTCTAGCGTCGCAGGTTGCACTTCAGCAGCAGCTCGGACTTCGGTTCGTGAAGCCACCCGGGAGGAGCAGAACCCCCCAAAGCGGCCGAGGACAGAAGAGCCAATTTTCTTCACAGAAGATGATGCGCGAGGAATCCACTACCCCCACGACGACGTGCTCGTAATAAAGCTAAGAATCAACGACTTTGAGGTCAGGCGTGTACTCGTTGACTCAGGCAACTCAGCCAACATCCTCTTCAAAGCTGCGTTTAACCAGCTCCAGTTGTAGAGAAGCGACCTGAAGCCCGCGGACACTCCTTTAGTAGGCTTCAGCGGAGAAGAAGTCCGGCCCCTTGGGAAAATAACAATACCTGTGGAAGTCGGCACGTGGACTTGTGTGGTCAGATTCAAGCATGACTTCTTGGTGGTCGCAACCCCCTCCCCCTACAATGCCATAGTAGGTCGACCAATCACCCATATCCTACGGGCGGTGGTCTCCACTTACCATTTGTCTATGAAGTTCCCAACCGACTTCGGCGTGGGAGTAGCGCATGGCGACCAGCTCGAGTCCCGTAAGTGCTACGTTGCCACCCTGAAGGGAAAAACCAAGGTAGCCGATGACCTCGAGTTGGAGCGGCCTATGGACCAAGGCGAAGAACGAGCCGCGCCAATAGAAGAAACAGTCGCAGTTCCAACCTCAGCAGCGGACCCAACTCGAACACTTCAGATCAGCGCTTCCGTCCAGGAACCTTTACGATCAGAACTGGTAAGTTTCTTACTTCAAAATTTAGATATTTTTGCATGGTCTGCGGTAGAGATGCCCGGTATAGACCCCGAACTTATAACTCACAAGCTGAACACTGATCCTGTAGTTAGGCTCGTTAGACAAAAGAAATGCAACCTAGCCCCGGAGCGGTGGAAAGCGGTCGACGAGGAGGTCGAAAAGCTCCTCGCAGCTGACTTCATAAGAGAAGTCCACTACCCGAGTTGGGTAGCCAACCCTGTCCTGGTAAAGAAGGCCAACGGCAAGTGGCGCATGTGCGTCAACTACACCGACCTGAACCGGGCTTGCCCAAAAGACAGTTCCCGCTCCCTAGAATTGACCGATTAGTGGACACGACCTCGGGGCACGAGTTTCTAAGTTTCTTGGACGCCTATTCGAGATATAACCAGATCAAGATGGACCCGGCAGACGAAGAAAAGACTGCCTTCGTCACGGAATTTGGCATATACTGTTACAAGGTTATGCCCTTCGGGTTGAAAAACGCAGGGGCAACCTTTCAAATGCTTGTAAATAAGTTGTTTGCGCCATTAATCGGCAGAAAAGTAGAATGCTATGTAGACAACATGGTCATCAAAACTCAATTCTCATATGAATTAATACAAGATTTGCATTCTGTTTTTGAAATTCTGCGTAAGTTTAATATGAGACTGAACCCAAACAAGTTTGTATTCGGTGTGACCACGGGCAAGTTCCTAGTATACATCGTTAACCAGTGCGGCATCGAGGCCAACTCAGATAAAATTAAGGCCATTTTAGATATGAGACTGCCCTGGAAGTTGAAGGAGGTTCAGAGGTTGAATGGCCGCATAGCCGCCCTGAGTCACTTCATGTCTAAATCGGCGGACCGCTGTCTACCGTTCTTTAAGGCAATTAAGAGCAAAGGGTTCGAGTGGACCCAAGACTGCCAGCTCACGTTCGACGAGCTCAAGAAATACCTCACTAGTGTGCCGACCTTAACTCGGCCCGATGAGGGCGATGTTTTAGAACTGTACCTCTCGGCGAACAACGAAGTGGTCAATTCGGTACTAATAAAGGAAGTAGATCGGGTCCAACGACCCATCTATTACGTTAGTAAAGTATTGTAGGGAGTAGAAACGAGATACCCATAGATGGAAAAGCTAGCATATGCATTGATAATCGTAGCTCGGAAGCTCCGCCTGTACTTTCAAGCTCATACTGTTGTCGTCCTCACCGACAAACCTCTGAGGCAAGTATTGCTTAAGCCCGAGGTCTCTGGTCGGTTGACGAAGTGGGTCGTTGAGCTCAGCGAGTACGACCTCCAGTACAAGCCGCGAACTGCCATTAAGGCCCAAGCCTTAGCAGATTTCATAGCCGAATGCACATTCAGCTCCGAAGTTCCCAGGCCGGTTGAGCACAAGGCTCCTAGCTCGGGTAAGCCCGAAGCTCCCGGGTCGGTCGAGTCCGAACCCCGTGAGGTAGCAGCCAGTGTGGCACCTCTCCTAGCTCGGCCAATTGCGAGCTGGGGTGAGGAGCCCTGGATCCTTCACATAGATGGCTCCTTGAACCAACAGGGTAGTGGCGTCGGAATAGTTCTGCACGGCCCAAGCGGTACGAAACTGGAATACGCGCTATGCTTCGAGTTCGCGGCATCCAACAATGAAGCAGAGTACGAGGCGTTGATAGCCGGACTAGCCATAGCCAGAGAAGTAAAAGCAAAGAACATTGTTATCTGCAGCGACTCCCAGCTCGTAGTTAACCAGGTCACCGACGAGTACGAAGCTCGCGAGCCAACCATGATTGCCTACTTGACCAAGGTTAGGGAGGCCCTGCTCGACTTCCAGTCACACTTCATCAGACAGATCCCTAGGTCAGAGAACGCTGAGGCCGACGCCCTGTCCAAGTTAGCCAGCACCAGCGACATCACCATGAGAACCGTGTGCATAGAGGACCTATCTCGGCTTAGCATTCTCAGGGGGGCAGAGGAGGTCGCTCCCGTCGTTCAAGCAGAGCCGAGCTGGATTGACCCACTCGGCGAGCTTCTTGCAACACGGGACCCTCCCTGCAGATCGCAATGCAGCCAGAAGGGTGTAGCGCCAGGCAGCCAAATACGTCATGATAGACGAGCGGCTATACAGGAGATCCTACACGCTCCCCTATTTGCATTGCTTGCGGCCTACCGAAGCCGAACTCGTACTTCGCGACACTCATGAGGGGTTGTGCGGCAGGCACTTGGGGGGCAGAGCCCTTGCCCAGAAAGTGCTTCGACAAGGGAATTATTGGCCAACAATGAAGGCAGATACCATCGAACTCGTTAGAAAATGTGACAAATGCCAGAGACATGCCAATATTCACCACCAACCCGCTGCCGACCTCAAGTATCTCACCAGTCCGTGGCCCTTTGCATAATGGGGGATCGATCTACTCGGACCATTCCCGCCAGCAACGGGTGGAAGGAAGTTCTTAGTAGTGGCAGTCGACTATTTTACCAAGTGGGTAGAAGCCGAACCCCTCGTGACGATCACAGCCCGAAATGTCTAAAACTTCTTTTGGAAGAACATTATGTGCCGCTTCGGATTACCTCAGGTATTGATCTCCGACAATGGCAAGCAGTTCAAGGACATCAATTTTCAAGACTGGTGCCGAGACATGGCGATCCAACAGAATTTTACTTCAGTCGCACACCCTCGAGCAAACGGTTAGGCAGAAGTCACGAACAGAGTCATCCTCCGCAGACTAAAGGCACGGCTGGACCGAGCTAAAGGATTGTAGGCAGATGAACTACCCAGTGTCACATGGGCCTACCGGACCACAGAGAAGACCACCACGGGAGAAACACCCTTCAATCTCACCTACGACACTGAAGTAGTGATCCTCGTAGAGATCGAAGTACCTACGTTGCGGCTAGAAACATACAGTGATCAGACAAACGAAGATGAGCTACGTACCAACCTCGATCTACTCAACAAAGTAAGGGACCTCGCATACATTAGGACCGCAACCTACCAGCAGAGAGTAGCTCGGTACTATAACGCCAAGGTCAAGAAGCGGAACCTCTGCGTTGGTGACCTGGCCCTTCATAAAGTTATGGTACCTGAGCCCGGCCCTGGCAAGCTCAGGTCCAACTGGGAAGGTCCTTACCGAGTGAAACGAGTGCTCGGGGAAGGAACATACGAGCTCGAGACCCTCGAAGGGAAACAAGTACCTCGAGCATGGAATATTGTCAACCTAAGGCAATATTATCTGTAAGAATCGAGTAGGCCACGAGCCACTCCCTAAGCCTAAGGGCCAGAATACCGAGCTAACATGACCTCGGCACAAACAGGACCCAGTCACCTCTATGGCATGGGCAGACCCCGAGAGTGGGCCACAAGCCACTCCTCCAGCCTAAGGGCTAAAACGCCGAGCTAATGAAAAGACCTTGGCAGCGTACAGGACTTAGTGGCTGCATCAGCATGATCTAAGTACTTACAACACCCAAGGTGCAGGCGGTTCGGGCATGAACCTTGTAATGAATAGCCCGCCCTGGCATGCAACGAGTCGGACCCATTAAGGACAACCGATGTCAACTTAGCTCAAGCGCAGACAGGTCGGGCATGTACCCTACTCTGTCGCTCACTTTGGGTACGCGGCTCTAATAGCTCGGGTGTTAAAATCGTCTTAGCAAAGATAAAGAGTGCACACCATACTTAGGGGAGAAAGAAGAACTTTCATAGCACCATATTTAGCAAAAATAAAGAGTGTACAAGAAAAGGCCAAGTGCCACTTCAGCATGGGGGAAATTCAGGAATGGACTACGAATCCCTCCCAAAGCCTAATGGCCACAAAATGCCAAATTGACAAAAACCTGGTTATCTCTAACCCTTAAGGGAAAGGCAGCTCGGGTATGAACCCTACGGCGTCTACACCCCTACTGCTCTTACACAGCTCGGGTAACCTATACATTAAATTGACCAGCTCGGAGTCCACTCACGCTTAGAAGTATTTTTGCACTAAGAGATACTCGAAAGAAAATATATTTCATTAAAAAGAGAGTTCAGGTACAAGAATTTTTACCCGAGCTCAAAGGCTCAGGATAAGTACATTCACAGTTCAGAAAGGGAAAAGACTAAGTTACAAATATAAAGAGCAAACTACTTCGGGGGCTCGCCGCCACTATCAGGGACCTCCTCGGGGACAGTATCTGGACCAGCATCCTCTGCTTCATCTTCGGCGCCCTCATCTTAGGAATCGGGGTCATCTTTTGACTGACGCACGATGTCGTAAGTAATCTGCGAAGTAGTGATGGCGCTCGTGTCCAGCTCGGGGTAGAGGTGCCTGATCAGCCACCGACTGAGCTTAAAGCCCTTACGGTAGACCTCCATCATCACGTCGTCGAATCTGGAAGAGTTGACGTAGTCAATGACGGCCTGAGTCTTGGCCTCCTCAAGAGCACCCTCGAAGATTGCAGTCTTCTCCCTTATGTCCTCCTGGAGGTACCCCACTTCATGCTCCATCTTCCCCTTCGCCTCCTTGAGGCCTTGCACCTCTAGCTTCAAGACATCCCGCTCAGCCTTGAGGCTGCTCACCTTGAGCCCTAAGGCCTCCTGACCGACCTTAAGGCCGTTCACCTCGGCCAGCTCCCCCTTCTCTGCCATTAACACCTCGATGAAGCTCTTTTGAGCCGAGGCGTCACTCTCCAAGCGGTGAACCTGACAACGAGCTGCCCTCAACTCAGTGTGGGCTGCGCGAGACGACTTCTCAGCCTCCAGAGCCCGCCTCAGGTGCCGATCTGATTGGAGGGTCAAGGCGCGAATGGCGGTGTTCACCTGCGAAAGGGAAACCAGTCAAAAGAAAAAAAAGGAAAAGAAAAAGAGAAAAAGAAGAGAGACTCACCACCATAGTATGAGTGGCAGCTCGGGCGCCGAGCTGACCAGGAGTGAGTTCGGCCCACTCACTGACCTCCCCCGGGTATGCAGCCACCGTACTCTTCTTTAGGCTGCACTTGGGATTCAGGACGGTTTGGCTCCCCTGACCCTCCGAACAGGAAGCCGTCATCTCCACATCGTTAGTAGAGCTCTCAGTGACCTCGGCAGCAGCTTCGGCAAGATGAGCCCCGGCAACAGCAGCGTTGGCCTCGGCAACGCTTTCTCTAGCAAGTCTGGTGGGCACGGCAGTAGGCTCGGCGAGCTTAACGGCAGGTTCTGCCATCACCTCGGGCCCCTTAGGCACAACCCCCTCTTCCAAGTTGATGACGGGCGCGGCTGCCACCTCGGGCCCCGAGGCAAAAGTCTGCGGAAGTCGAGGCTCGGGTGAAGCTTGCGGGGACCCAACGCGCACCTTCTTTACCATGCGTTTCTTCCGCTTCATCCAGTGGAAGAGCTTCTGATTGTCTATTTTCTCCGCCTCCATGGGACCTGCGGTGAAACATGACATCAGCAACTCGAAGCAAATATATGAGCGGAAAGCCGAAGCGGGGAAAACCTACCCGAACTCAAGCCCACTCAGACGAGCTTCTCCTCAGAAGTGAAGTCTTTATAATGCAACCTGAGCTGAGCCAGTGACTGGATCTCCTTCTTGGTCTTCCCATCCAGAATGACACCAGGGTCTTGAATAGCTATCCTCCAATCGGTGGGGAAGGGCCACCCCATACTGCTCCGGACTACGAAGTAGTCCCGCTTCCAAGTTGGGACTTTACTCGGGAGCTTGTGCATGAGTTTGAAACCCGGGCAGGGGGACAGGTAATAGAACCGCCTATGCCCGGGGAGAGCGCTCGAAGCGCTCTTCTTTATAGCCAAAATTGTACTGAGAACATCTAAATTTATGGAGAGGGAACGGTCAAAGCAAAGAGAAATGGACCCCACCACATTCCGTATGGAGTTCGGGTGGAGTTGGTCCAGGGTGATGTTAAAGTGTACCAACACCTCAACGATCAAAGGGTGAAGTGGAAGTCTGAGCCCGGCTATTAGTTGCTCCCTGAAGATCACGATCTCGTTGGGACCATGCTCCCATGGGAAGTTGCCGGTGGGAAGACTATATGAGTACTCGTTAGGGAGTCGGAACCTCTGTATGAAGTTTTGAAACCTCTCCGAGGTCATTATGGAAGGACCGAACTGATCAGGTTCCCGACCTCGGTGGGAGGTAGATGCCAGATGACCCGAAGCCACTCGGTGGGAGGTGGTACCTACCTTGGGCTCGTCGATGAGACTGTCCACACTAGACGACATACCGAACTAAAAGAAAGAAACAAACTAGAAGGGAAATGGAAGTTCGGGAGGACTCACCAAAGAAACGCAACCGGACTGGAGGAACAAAATGAACTGGAGGACCCGAGCTAAGAGACCCCTGACGCGAGCTCAAATGCTAACGACGAAAGCTTTGTGGCGAAGAAAATGGTCAAGGGACCCCCTATTTATAGCCGCGACCGTGGGTTCTTCGAGGCGAAAACGAATTAGCGCATTTTTGACGTCCGCGAAGTCCAAGTCGCGTGAAGTCCGCGCGTAATTTGGACGCGACTCGAATCTCTTTTCGGTCGAGCTGGGCGCTAGACCGGTACAGTTAGATGGAACGCGCGACAACGCAGCTTAAATACCGATGTCAAATCCACCCGGCGCGTCATGACCTCCCTGCGCTGGGTCACCGCCGCCAGCGTAGGGAGTGGGGGGCAATTGATGGAGGGTGATTTGGCCCGACCTTGTAGCTCGGGTACACGTGGGCGTGACCTTGCTCAAATAGTGACTCAGCATGACAGCGCAACAGACGTGGGCACGACTCGGAGGGAAAGTCCCACCGAGTTCAGCATGACAACTCGGCAGGTAAACTACTCGACGAGAGTCGCCTTGCCCGCACCTCCTCCCCGGGGTTAAGGCACTTTGGGGGGTCCCGAGTTCGGGGCACCCTGACCCCTTTTGAGACCCGATCTCCTCCCAATGGACCTTGGGCCACTCCCAAGCAAGAACGCATCGATTCTTCTCCGGACGCCCCGAGGCACAAAGACCTCGTGTCTGCTAGCTCGGCATAACCGGCTACAGGAAGCCCATCACTCAAAGGACAGCCCAGCTCAGGGTAATTCGCAGGAGAACAGTTTGGTATACCATAGGAGGGCTTCCTGCCCGACCGCCGTACCCGACAAACCTGTGGACAGCAGGCATGTCCCCCTCACCGCGCCTGCCACCTTTAGAAAGGCGTCCCACACCTGATAGACACGTACCCTGCACGACGGCCCCGCGCGTGACACCTCAGCCCTGCCTGTAACGGCTGTGGCAGACTAACAGTGGTGGTTATACCTGCCCTATCAGAGGTCAAAGGGCCTGAAGCAACAGAATTCAATTAAGGGGCTTATTCTCAAGGAACAAGGTATCTTCGAATCACCTGCGTAAGTTGCACTCTTAGCCTTCGTTCTCCTTTTGCTTCTTGCACTCAATACTAACTTAAACATCGAAGCGTTCCCGCTGGGAAACCCACCGGGAGTTCTTCCTCTTTCCTCTCGTCTCAGGTACTTCTCAGGAGCCACGCGAGTGCCAGCTAGGAGTGACCGGATTGCGCTACATCACATATCACTAAATATGTTGTTATTTAATTATTTATATACTTATAATATTTTGTTATTTATGATATTTATTTAGTGAAATATTTAAATAATATTTTATTTCCTAATGTTAAGTTTTTATTATTTGAATAACATTAAGATATAGATAAAAAGTGGGAGAAAGGATAAATAGGAATTAGAGATAATTTAGGAGAGAAACTCTCTATTAAATTAGAAGTAATTTTGGAGATAAATAAGAATTTGAGATAATTTAGAAGATAAATAGGAATTAGAGATAATTTAGGAGAAAGTGGGGGAGGTAGTTTAGGAGAAATATTAGGAGAAGAGATTATTTAGATTATTAAGAAAGTGCATCTCATTGGTTGTTTCAAAAATGACATGGAATTAAAAAAATAAAAAATTCAAAAAATGAGAGAATTTCTTGACCGCTTTGTTTTAGTATATATTTTATGACTTTATGGACAATTAAATTCAATAAATAATTCATAATTTAAAATTTAAATATTTTACATATTATTTAAGTATCTAAACAAATAAATATTTTAAATAACAAACTATTTAGCATAACTAGATTTTAAATAGTTAAAATAAAGAAATTATATAATAAATTTAAAAAATACTGAAAATTAGAAAAATAATTATAACATAATATTGAAATTAATAGTAATTTAATATTTTTACATAATATTGTAAATAACTAATTTCACTTATATCAAGTAATCATTCGAGAAAATAACTTTCAAAAAATAATATTTATTTATACTAATTTTAAACTCTTAATCAGTATTTATTATATAATTATGTATACTACAATTAATATTTATTGTATTTCAGTAATTATTTATTGTTTTTTGTGATAAATGTATTTTCAATGATTATGTATAAATTTATTTTGTTTTTCTATTTAACATAAAACTTTTAATAATTATTGGAGATTAAACTACTATTATTGAACGTTTTAATTTAATTTATTGTACTTATTATATTTATTATATTTTTGTTATAACTTATTGATTAATTTTTATTAGAGATTAAACTATTATTTGATATTATACTATTTACTGACTATGTTAATATATTTTTTATACTTATTGTATTTTTGTAGTTATTGTAATTATTGTATTTTTTCATTATCAATATATTTTCAATAATTGTGTATTTTTGCTATAAATTTTCAATAATTATTGGTGATTAAACTATTCCTATTTATCAGAGCTGAGACTATTAATTTTGCTGAAATTATGAGTGTTCATGAGTTGGTTTGGCTCGGTCATAGGCTATTTGGCCAACCAAATTGACTTGGTCAGGTTGGGGAGTTGGTTAGCTGAAACCAATTAAACTTTTGAGAAATCCGACCCACTCAAGTTGTATCGGTTTGGGTCAATTTTTTTGTTTTGTCAATCAGTTCAAAGGATTTAAACTTAAAAATTTAATTTAATTTTAAATTTATAGTGTAATTATTAAAAATAAATAAATTTAGATTTATGATATAAAACATTTTAGACTAAGAAATATGAGAAATTTTCCACTTTTCCATATTAAAAATTATATTTAAAATATAAAATATTAATATATCCATGGTTACATCGTTTGATTTTTGGTCGGTTTACAAATGGCCAAAGTGAAACTGATCCAACTTGGTCGAGTTGGAAAATTTTTGAACTAAAGCTGACCTAAAATACTAGAAAACCGAGCAACTCAAGTTGAGTTGATCGGGTTGGCTGGTTTCATCAGTTTGATGAATAAACCTAACTGAAATTAATTATTGTTACTTTTGTATTATAAAAAATTTATTAAAAGTAGTATATAAAATATGAATAATTATTAATTATTTAAAAAGTTGAAAATATAAAACAATTGTATACTCTTATGTGTTTCTATTAGGGTCATTTAGTAGAACACACCTTTAGGGATGGCAATTTTCCCCATCCCATCGGGGACCCAACTTCCTCAACCCGATGGAGCCGGAGATGGGGATTGTTTTGGTGGGGCGAGGGCGGGAATGGGGATTAATAGGAATCCCCAGTCGGGGTCGGGGATGGGGATTGAGGTCCCCACCTTGCCCCGTCCTCGATTATATATATATATATATATATTAAATGTTATTTATATTAAATATACTATTATATTATTTATATTATATATATATATATATATATATATATATATATATCAAAACATATTTAAAATTTTTATCTATTTTAAATAAATCTACTTTAAAAAATAATATTATTTGAAAACATTTTGGGGATTCGGGTCCCCATAGGGAACCCATCCCCATCGGGGATTTGGGATGGCTGGATGGGGGTTAATTTCAAAATCGGGGTCAGGGACAAGGAATATGATCCCCGCCCCGTTGCCATTCCTACACACCTTATAGTTTTACATATTTACTTAATCCTACCTGATAGTTTTCATTTTACTAAAACATCTCATATATTTTACAACTTATTTACTCAATCAACCTTTCCAAAAATACCCTTAACACTTTTTTGTATAGAAAACAAAATTGACCAAATATAGCAAATAGAGTGGTCGCCCGTGTTATTAAGGACCAAAATGGTATTTTTATTTTTATTTTCTTTTGATTAAATTTATTTAAATGAACATTAGGGTCAACACTGCCACTTTCCACTATCATCTAATGGAAGATTGATTGAATCTATTTCAAATTATAAGCAGTGTTTTAGTAAAATACTAACTATATGGTAGATTTTAGTAAATCCAAAAAACTATAAGAGGTATTTTAGTAAATGACCCTGTCAATTATTTAACTTTCATTTAATAAATTCCGTGCATCGCATGGGTCCCTGCTCATATATATTAAAACAAAGCGGTCACGAAATTTTCTCCTTTTTTTGAATTTTTTATTTTTTTATTCCATGTCATTTTTCAAACACCCAATGAGATGCACTTTCCCAATAACCTAAATAATTTCTTCTCCTAAAATTTCTCCTAAACTACCTCCCCCACTTTCTCCAAAATTATCTCTAATTTAGTAGAGAATTTCTCTCCTAAATTTTCTCTAGTTCCTATTTATCCCCTCCCCTACTTTTTATCTATATTTTTCTAAAGAAAGTTTGGATTAAAAATTTAAGAATTATTTAAATATTATAACAAAATTATATAATAAATTAATAACTTTAAAATATTCATTAAAAACACAACAAAATAATTTTAAATTTTTACAAAATATATCACAAAATTATATACTAACAATTTAAATTATGTTTTCCGAATTATCAATTTAATTTTTTTAAATATTTAATAATATGTAACAGATTTAAATAAATAAAGTTCAAATAAAAAAATTTTAAACATTTTATATATTATTTAAATAACTAAATATTTATCATAACTAGATTTTAAATAGTTAAAATAATGAAATTATGTAATAAATTAAAAAAAAATCTTCAAAGTAGAAAAATAATTATAACATAATATTTAACTTAATAATAATTTAATATATTACAAAATTAATAATGAAATTATGTAATAATAGTATAAAATATAATTTTATGGATAATTAAATTCATAAAATAATTAATATCTTAAAATTTAAATATTTTTCTTATGATTTAAGTATTTAAGTAACTAAATATTTTTAATAAAAAAATATTTAACATAACTAGATTTTAAATAGTTAAAATAAAGAAATTATGTAATACATTTTTAAAAATTCTAAAAGTAGAAAAATAATTATAACATAATATTGAAATGAATAATAGTTTAATATTTTTGCCTAATATTGTAAATAATTAATTTCACTTATATCAAGTAATAACTCCAGAAAATAACTTTCAAAAAAATTAATATTTATTAATAATAATTTTAAAATCTTAATCTGTATTTATTATATAATTATATATACCAAAATTAATAATTATTGTTTTTTGTGATAAATGTATTTTCAATGATTATGTATAAAATTATTTTGTTTTGTTATTTAACAGAAAACTTTCAATAATTATTGGAGATTAAATTACTATTATTGAAATTCTTAAATTTAATTTTATATAATTATTTATTTTTGTTATAAGTTATTGATTAATATTTATTGTATTTTTGTTATAAGTTATAATTATTGTATTTTTGTTATAATGATTTTCAATAATTTTGTATTTTTGCTATAAATTTTCAATAATTATTGGTGATTAAGCTATTGTTATCTATCAAAGATAAGACTATTAATTTAGTTGAAATTATGAGTGTTCATGAGTTGGTTCAGTTCGATCATAAGCTATTAGCCAACCATATTGACCTTGTCATAAGCCATTAGGCCCACTCAAGTTGTGTCGATGTGGATTCATTTTTTGGTTTTGTCAGTCGGCTCAAAAGTTTGAAACTTGAAAATTAAATTAAATTTTAAAAATTATAGTTAAATTATTAAAAAATAAATTTAAAAATTAGATTTATGACATAAAACATTTTAGACTAGGAAACATGGGAAAACTCCCACTTTTCCAAATTTAAAATTATATTTGAAATATAGATTAATATATATCAATGGTTAGGTCATTCAATTTTGGTTGGTTTACAAATGACCAAAGTGAAATTGATCCAATTTGGTCGAATTGGGAAATTTTTGAACCAAAGCCAACCTAAAATACTAGAAAAGTTGACCAACTCGGGTCGAGTTAATTGGGTTGGTCAGTTTGATGAATAAACCTATTTGAGATTAATTATTGTTATTTTTGTATTATAAAAAATATATTAAAAGTAGTATATAAAATATTAATAATTATTAATTATTTAAAAAGTTGAAAATATAAAACAATTGTATACTCTTATATGTTTCTATTAGGGTCATTTACTAGAACACACGTTTAGGGATGGAAAATTTCCCCATCCCCGATGGGGACCCGAGTTCCCTGACTCGATGGGGTTGGGGATGGGGATTGTTTTGGCAGGGTAGGGGTAGGGATGGGGATTAATAGGAATCCCTGGTCGGAGCCGGGGTCGGGAATGGGGATTGAGGTCCCCACCCCACTCCGACCCCAATTATATATATGAACTATTATTTATATTAAATATAATATTATATATATATATATATATATATATATATATATCAAAACATATTTAAAAGATTACTTCTAAATTAAATTTTTTATTTATTAAAAAATACTATAATCAAAATACATTTTGGGGATTTGGGTCCCCACGAGGAACCCATCCTCGTTGGGGATCGGGGATGGGGGTTAATTTTAGAATCGGGGTTAGGGACAGGGAATTTGATCCCCGTCTCATTGCCATTCTTACACACCTTATAGTTTTACACATTTACTTAAACATACCTTATAGTTTTTTCATTTTACTAAAACATCCCATATATTTTACAACTTATTTACTTAATCAACCTTTCATAAAAGAGTGTTTGTTTTGCCATTAGGCCCATTATTTTTTATTCTAAAAATACCCTTAACACTTTTTTGTATAAAAAATAAAATTTACCAAATATAGCCAATAGAGTGGTTGCCTGCGTCTTATTAAGGGCAAAAATGGTATTTTTATTTTTATTTTCTTTTATTTAAATTTATTTAAATGAACATAAGGGTCAATACTGATATTTTCCATTGTCATCTAATGGAAGATTGGTTAAATCCGTTGCAATTATAAGTGGTGTTTTTCTTAGTTTTCACTTACCAAAAGTCTAAATAATGGATTTCGATCAACTGCTCCACTTACTAATTTAGAACTCGGATGTCATCATTGAATTAAAATCATTTTCTAGTCAGAAATAAAAGGGTAAATTGCTGAAACCTCCCTTGAATTTTTGGTTGTTGCTGAAACTTCCACTAAACTTTAGTAATTGCAATCACCTCCCTTGAACATATAGTTTTTCCTACTTTCCCTACTTTTCTTTGAAATCAAACACAACTTTAGCAAAAAATGTTTGTTTTCTAAATTTTCTTTTCATATGAATCACTACTCCAAATCCTTCCAATCACTTTTCTGTAAATTGATTTATTTTTCAAATTTGCCCTTCATATTAATCACTCAAAGGTAAAGCTACATTTTTAAATTTTCTTTGTTTTTGTTGTTCATAAGGTTTGTATTGTATTTTTTCCATAGAAACCAACATCAATAGTAATTATATGGGTATTTTAGTCATTTTCCATTCATAAAATGTATTTTCATCATAAATTACCTGAGGTCTTGCAGGTTCCTCAAAAAGTAAGTCTACTAGTGTATGCTTGGGGTAATAAGCCTTTTTGGTTTTATATGAGAGCTTATTTTGCTCCATTGATGGTGTATATTATTTTGTTTCTATCTCTGATTCTTCGCTTAATAAATCTATAGAGTGATTGTTAGATTTTTCTTCTTCTTTCAGTTTTTTAGAAGTTTTTTGAAAATTCTCCTTTTTCCTAGTTGGAATTGTGGAATGAAATCATTTTTGTTGCTACATCCTTGTAGCCCATTTTGGACAAGTCTAGCGCATTTCGCTTGGTTCTAATGTCTCGAGGAAAGTCTTTTACCATCCCAGTGGTTTTTCTTTTTTAATTATTGTTGTTTTCTTATTAGAAACTTCTAGGGAACTTAATAGGGTTTCGATTTGATTTGTTTGTTTGCCAAAAACATTCAAGCAAATGTTGGTATAAACATTCAGGCAAATGTTGGTATAGTTGTTTTGTTCCATTATTTGGGAACAATGTTTTGGTATTACCTTCTCAGCTTCTTTTATTATAGAAGTATCTTTTATTGGATTGGCTATTATCTCTTCTTTCTCTATTTTTATTGCTTTTAAAGGAGGATGTACTAATTCTACAATTTTACGTGTAGAAGCAGTTTTTCATGCCTTTGAAAGTTTACTAGTAAAAGTGTATGTGTGTTGCACGTGGCAATATCAAATGATGATGATGATAATAGTCAACAGCTAAATGAACTTACTAGTTGAACCATTAACCTATTTAACTAGGAAAGTGGACTATGATTAAGACATTAATTCATTTTTTTCTTTGTATTTTAGCCACTTCTATCTTTACTAACAATAATTCTTATTTTCAAACATATTTTTGTTTAGTATGAAGAATATATAATATTAATGCTTGTTCTAAAATTTCTATAAAATTTATAAAAAATTCTATATTTTTATTTCTCATTATTTAATTTATAAGATAATAAAAAATACTTATTTACCAAGAGGAAATGCAATTTCAGTATATTGTTTGAATACTGGTTTTTAGTATTCTGGTCAAATCAATTATATATATCATATATATAATATATATGTTATTTATATTTCATTTTTGTAAACTTCTTATATGATGAAAAAAGTTGAAAAATACTTATATTTTTTATTTTTCTTCGTTTTAATTATTATGTGTTCTTTTTCTTTTAATAAATTAAATTGGGTCATATCAAATTTGGATATCCAACATATTGATCGGGTTCAAATTTGAATCAATATTTATGAGATCCAATCATATCTTCAAATTGAATCGAATTCAAATATACGCCGATTCAAATCCGATTCAATCTATTTGCATCCCTACCAAACTACTTGCCTACAATGAGTTAGCTAATTAAACCATTGAACCATTTGACATGGTTAGTGGGGTCATATGTTAAGATATTAATACTCTTCATCTTTTATACTAATTTTTATCCCATTTCTATAATTAATGAAAATAATTCTCATTATTCACACTTTTTTATATGATGAATATATAATATTATAGAATTTACTCAAAATTATCTATAAATTTTTACATTTTCTATAATTTTATGTATTTTATTATTTAATAATAACATCATGTGTTGATCCATTTGACATGGATAGTTGAACCACTAGCCCACCACTTGGATGGAAAAACCATTTTTTCTTTTTTGGTTGATTTTAAATCATGTAGTACATTTTCATCATCAATAAAAGTAATTCTTATTTCCGTATTTATTTTTGCATGTGGTAGTACTAAATGATGATGATAATAATAATCTGTAACCAAAGGACCTTACTGGTTGAACCATTAACCCATTTAACCAGGAAAATGGACTATTATTAAGACATGAATTCATTTTTTTTCTTTGTATTTTAGCCATTTTTATCTTTACTAACAATAATTCTCATTTTTTTCAAACATATTTTTGTTTAATATGCACAATATATAATATTAATGTAAAATTTTTATTATAAAATTTATAAAAAATTCTATATTTTTATTTTTTATTATTTAATTTATGAGATAATAAAAATTACTTATTTATCAAGAGGAAATGCAATTCCAATATATTGTTTGAACATTGGTTTTTAATATTGTGGTCAAATAAATTATTTATATATATAGTATATATTTTTTATATATAATATTTATGTTATTTATTATTTATTTATAAATATATCGTTTATATTGCATTTTGTAAACTTTTTATATAATGGAAATAGTTGAAAAAAATACTTATTCTTTTGTTTTTTATTTCAACTGTTATATTTTTCTTTTTCTTTTAATAATTTTTTACTTTTTAAAAAATTAAATCAAATTGTATCAGATTTGAATATCTGACATCTTGATCGGATTCAAATCAAATCAACATTTATGAGGTAGAATCTTTGGATCATATCATTTTTTAGTATACCCTAATTCAAATCCAATCTGATCTGTTTGCATCCCTACCAAACTACTTGCCTATGATGACCTAGCTAATTAAATTATTGAACCATTTGACATGTTAGTCAGGTCATGTGTTAGACATTAGTGCTCTTTATTTTTTACCCTAATTTTTTTCCTAATTCTATCATTAATGAAAATAATTCCCATTAATCACACTTTTTATATGATCCATATATAATATTATAGAATGTACCCAAAATTATCTATAAATTTCTACATTTTCTACAATTTTATGTATTTTATTATTTAATAATAACATCCATTTGACATGGATAGATTAAGCACTAACCCATTACTTGAATGGAAAACCATTTTGCTTTTTTGGTTGATTTTAAATCATGTATTCCATTTTCATCATCAATAAAAGTAATTATTATTTTCACATTTATGCCCGTTTAATCTGGTAAATATATAATAATAGAATTGTATCAAAATGCTTCTTACAAAGCTTATATTTTTCTTTGAGTTTATGTATGTATATATGTATTTAATATTCATTACTTAGTCATGACATCATAGATTGAAAATTTTGACCCGGAATATTAAATCTTTGACCTACCTACAATCTAGATATGGAAATAGTTTCATTTTCAAACTAATTTTAAATTTTGCATTTCATTTGTATCATTGATAAAATAATTATTATTTATTATACTTATTTTTGTTTATATTATTAGTATATAATATTATAGATGTGCCAAAATTATTCATATTTTTTTTGTACAATTCTAGTTTACAAAATTTATTTTTAATTATATATCATGGGTCAACCTATTTGACCTAAAAGGTTGAACCACTAACCCACCCCGTAGATAGGAAGATGGTTTAATTTCCCATCGGTTTTAAGTTGTATATTTGATGTCCGTCATTAATAAAATTATGTCTATTTTATCATAGTTATTTTTAATATGACAAATATATAATAATAGAAATGTGTCCAATTTTTTTCAAAATTTCTTTTTTTCTATATTTTTTTTTGTATTTCTTATATTTCTAAATTTGTATTATTTATTTATGGCATCATGAAATTATCCATTTTTCCCAAATAGTTGAAATACTTACTCACGACCTAGATGGAAAATATAATTTCATTTCTAGGTTTACTTTAAAAATATAAAATTCCATTATATTAATAATTATTGTGCACAATTGCTAGGACCCCTCGGCCGTGCAACTAGATGAAATACACAACCTTCTCCAAGGTTATACGCTCGGACTGGACGACAACCAAGGCACATCGTTCCTAGTGAGCCATATGCTTACTTGACCTTCTCACTAAGGCAAGGAACTGCAGGGACCTCGGCTAAGTCATCGGCCAAAGACTTCGACTCACCTTGAACAAAAACACTAAACTCGGCTAAGTATTTCGCTAAAACAGGAAGCGCCCTGTGACCTCAGCTAGGCACGTCCCCACGGCCTCAGCCACCCACAGGCTCACACCCCAAAAACACTAAGGAAAGCTAAGCGAGACTAGCTAAGGCTTGCCCCTTGCTCCGACCCCTCGATGGCACAACACAACCTCGACTTAGCTACCTTGACAGGGATGGAGAACACACTGAAAAAGTTAAGGCGTTCGCCCTCCTTTCCTTCCTGCTAAGGAAAAGGACCCCGAGCCCTTAGCGGCATAAGTTTAGCCTCGTCCTACCAAACTTTGATGGGGTGAAGAACAAGTCCGGAGAGCTAAGGCATTCACCTCTATTTTCTTCCTGCTAAAGAAAGGGGCCCCAATCCCTCGACGGCATAGCTCAGCCTCGATTAAGTGAGTGGTCATTCTCTCCGCCTTCCTTGAGAATGAAATTCTATTTCAATTGATTTTAATTCCCATTCTAATTGCTCTCTAAATTCTAATTGGACCATTTTCAATTCAAAATCTGATTCTTATTGTAAACCAAACGGACCCTAAAAAGTCTTAAAATATGCGGAAGACAGAGTTCCCCATTAGCCATTCATTACCAATAGGGTGATGACTGTTAGAGGCTCTATATCCAATAATAATGCCCCACGTCATAAACCGATGACGGACGGTTTAGATCTGATAGGACACATCATAGAACGCGTTAATCAACAATCCAACGGCTCTGTTCAACTTGAAACACGCCACCGTCATCTATCGAACGGTGTAGAAAACTCACAACAAAAGCTTTCGGTTTCATGAGCACTAGCTCGAAAGTAAACGAAGAGTCCAGAACCACTCCAAAACCGCCTCTTCTAAAACCCTCCTCAACCTATAAAACCTCAAACTCTCCCACCCTGTAATCCTCACAGAGTCGGTCACAGAAATCGCAACCCCAGAAACCTAACTCTCACGTCAATCTCTCAACTCAGTTCCCTGTAAAACTAAAACCAACGCTCCAATTCTCGCTGGTCATCCATCCAGAATGAGGAAAGTTGCTTTAGTCTTGTATTTGGTGATGGCTGTAGGGCTTCTGGCCATTCCGGCGAAAGGACTGAATCGACAGATGCCCTGCACCGGTTGCTTGTGGGACATGATGCTGCCTAGTGACGACCCATTGATCAGAATCCTCGAACAGACCCCGCTCACCATCCTCAAAGGCGTAGAAACCTTGGCTCTGGCCCGTGCGGACTGGAAGGAGACCCCTCAGGCTCATGTCATCTTCCTCGACGTTCCTGGGATAAAGAAGGAAGATATCAAGATCGAGGTGGAGGAGAACAGGCTGATTAGGATCAGCTTTGAGAGGAAGAGCGAGGAGGAGGTCGAGGGTGAGAACTGGCACCGGGCGGAGCGGACCACCGGGAAGTTCTGGAGGCAGTTCAGGCTGCCGGGGAACGCGGACATGGATGCGGTGAAAGCCCATTTGGAGAATGGGGTGTTGAGGATCATGGTCCCGAAGCTCGCAGAAGAGAAGAGGAGGCAGAGAAAGGTGATCGACATTGTGGAAGAAGGATCTTCTTCTGGGGAAGACATCAAGGCATCCAAGGCCGACAAGTAAACTTAATCCGTTTGTGAACTTTGAAGTTTGAACTACGATCACGACTTGGGTTCGTTACTTTGTGAAATACTGATAATTTGTATTGTTGTTGAGTATATTGCTAGCTATATAGACTTTTGTCTTCTCTATATAGACTTCTTGTATTACTTTCAATTGGTTTGTTTCCAGAATTTTGACGAAAGTCCACTTGGTTGGTTACTATCAACTGATTATAATTCTTTTCGAAAACTAGTTGGGGGACCCGTGCGTTGCACGGGAAAACCCAATGTCCAAAAACTCTACCAAACTATCTTTCATTTTCGAATGAAATTAATCAATAATTTATAAGTATCTGAATCATAATTATAATTTTTAAAAATGTAATTATTTCAATATCTTTTACCAACAATCAATTACTAAGGGCCTGTTTGGCACATCTTTTTGGGATGATCTTCTAATAGTTCTTACGGTCAAAAGACGCATTGAGCTTTTGCCTGAAGATCTGAGTAGTTCGAAGCACGTTTGGCAGGCACACGTCTTTTTGTGCGTCTTTCTACGCAAGAATAAAACGCGAGTGAGAAGCTTCACTTGAGCTTCCCAAAATCAGCCCAAAATGGGTTTTTCACATCTTTTCGGCATTTTGTCTTTTGGCGGTTAGATCTTTCGCGTGTCAAATGGAAATAGACCAAAAATCGGTTTTCCCGACTTGTAAACAGTTGAAAGATTGTGCGGAAAGATGTGCCAAATGCAGCCTAAACTTTTTAGAAATTATTGATAATGATTTATTGATAAATATTAAGAGGGGATAGGATTGGAAACCCCCAAACTCTACTTGTCCCATACTCTCATTCTCTTTAGGCATTATAAGAGGGGATAGGATGGGAAATATGAAATCAGGGAGGGTTGGATTGGAAATATAAAATCAAGGTGTTGGACGAATCCATTCTCTTCAAGCATTTTAATAGGGGCTTGGATTGGAAATATGAAATTAGGGAGGGATAGGATTGAAAACCCCTAAACTCTACTTGTCCCATTCTCTTCAAGCATTTTAAGAAGGGATAGGATTGGAAATATAAAATCAGGGTGTTGGAGGATGGATTCATTTCTTCTTTTTTTATAAATGGGTAAGACATTATAGTTGAATAAAAGGAAAAATCTCTAATGTTGAAAAGGTATGATACCAAATGAGCATTGACTATCGGAGGAACCCCATGGAGGCTAAAATATATTATAGATGAATGCACTCATCTGTGTGCTTTCTTGGTTTTGGGAATTACTTGTTTTTCCTAGTATTTTTGGTATCATAGTAAAATTCATTCATTAATATCAATTTTATAATAATGTATTGTTTAATGTTTTTAATATATATATATATATATATTAAAATAAAGCAGTCAAGAACTTTTCTCCTTTTTTTGAATTTTTTGTTTTTTATTTCATATCATTTTTGAAACAACTAATGAGATGCATTTTTCTAATAACCTAAATAATCTCTTCTCCTAAAATTTATCCTAAACTTCCTCCCCTACTTTCTCAGAATTATCTCTAATTCCAATTTATCTTCTAAGTTATCTCTAATTCTGATTTATCTCAACAATTATCTCTAATTTATTAGAGAGCTTCTCCCCTAAATTATATTTAATTCCTATTTATCTCAACAATTATCTCTAATTTAATAGAGAGCTTCTCTCCTAAATTATCTCTAATTTCTATTTATCCTCTCCCCTACTTTTTATCTATACCTATCTAAAGAAAGTTTTGATTAAAAAAATTAAGAATTATTTAAATATTCTAACAAAATTATATAATAACTTAAAAATATTTATTAAAAACAAAAAAAAATAATTTTATATTTTTATAAAATATATCACGAAATTATGTACTAACAATTTAAATTATGTTTTTCCAGATTATCAATTTAATTGATTTTTAAATATTTAATAATATGTAATAGCATTAAATAAATAAAATTTAAATAACAAAAGAAATTAAATATTTTATGGACTATTTAAATATTTAAATAACTAAATATTTACCATAACTATATTTTAAATAGTTAAAAAATCGAAATTATCTAATAAATAATTTTATACTTTTACAAAATACATCACAAAATTATGTACTAACAATTTAAATTATGTTTTTCCGGATAATCAATTTATTTATTTTTTTCAAACATTCAGTAATATGCAATAGCTTCAAATAAATAAAATTCAAATAACAAAAAAGTTAAATATTTTATAGATTATTTAAATATTTAAATAACTAGATATTTATCATAACTAGATTTTAAATAGTTAAAATAAAGAAATTATGTAATAAATTTAAAAACTTAAAGCAGAAAAATAATTATAACATAATATTGAAATTAATAATAATTTAATATATAACAAAATTAATAATTAAATTATGTAATAATAGTACAAATTATGATTTTATGGATATTTAAACTCCATAAATAACTAATATTTTTAAATTTAAATATTTTACATTTTATTTAAGTATTTAAATAACTAGGTATTTTGAATAACAAAATATTTAACATAACGAAATTTTAAATAGTTAAAACAAAGAAATTATGTAATAAATTAAAAAAATTGAAAAGTCGGAAAATAATTACAACATAATATTGAAATTAATAATAATTTCATATTTTTACATAATATTGTAAATAACTAACTTCAGTTATATCAAGTGATAATTCAAGAAAATAACTTTCAAAAAAAATAATATTTATTAATAATAATTTTAAACACTTAATCTATATTTATTATATTATTATATATACTAAAATTAATATTTGTTGTATTTCAGTAATTATTTATTATTTTTTGTGATAAATATATTTTCAATGATTATGTTATTTAATAGAAAACTTTCAATAATTATTGGAGATTAAACTATTATTAGTGAAATTTTTAAATTTAATTTATTCTATTTATTGTATTTTGTTATAAATTATTTTTTAATATTTATTAGAGATTAAACTATTATTTGAGATTATACTATTTAATGACTAAGTTAATATATTTTTATTACTTATTATATTTTTGTAATTATTGTTTTTTTTCATTATCAATATTTATTTTCAACAATTATTTATTTTTTCTATAAGTTTTTAATAATTATTGGAGATTAAACTATTGTTATTTATGAGAGATGAGACTATTAATTTAGCTAAAAATATGAGTGTCCATGAGTTGGTTTGGTTCGATCGTAGACTATTTGGCCAGCCAAATTGACCTGGTCAGGTTGGGTGGTCAACTGAAATCGACTGACCTTTTTTGAAAACTGACCCACTCAAGTTGTATCAGTTTGGGCCAATTTTTTGGTTTGGTCAGTCGGTTCCAAAGATTTAAACTTAAAAATTATAGTGCAATTATTAAAAAATAAATTTAAAAATTAGATTTATGATATAAAACATTTTAGGCTAAGAAATATGGGAAATTTCCCACTTTTTCATATTAAAAATTATATTTAAAATATAAAATATCAATATATATCCATGGTTAGGTCGTTCAATTTTGGTTGGTTTACAAATGGCCAAAGTGGAATTGATCCAACAAGTTAGTCGAATTGGGAAATTTTTAAACCAAAGCCAACCTAAAGTATTAGAAAACTGACCAACTCGGGTCGAGTTGATCGGGTTGGTCGGTTTCATTAGTTTGATGAATAAGCTTAACTGAAATTAATTATTGTTATTCTTGTATTATAAAAAAATTATTAAAAGTATGTATATAAAATATGAATAATTATTAATTATTTAAAAGGTTGAAAATATAAAACAATTGTATACTCTTATGTGATTCTATTAGGGTCATTTACTAGAACACATCTTATAGTTTTACATATTTACTTAAACCTACTTTATAGTTTTTATTTTATTAAAACATCCAATATATTTTACAACCTATTTACTTAATCAACTTTTCATTAAGGAGTGTTTGTTTTGCCATTAGGCCCATGGTTTTTTTTTCTAAAAATACCCTCAACACTTTAATGGTATTTTAATTTTTATTTTCTTTTGATTAAATTTATTTAAATGAGCATTAGGGCCAACATTGTCATTTTTCACGATCATCTAATGGAAGATTGATTAAATCCATTACAAATTATAAGTGGTGTTTAAGTAAAATTTTAACTATAAGGTAGATTTTAGTAAATCCATGAAATTATAAGGGGTATTTTAGTAAATGACCCTTTCTATTATTTAGCTTTTGTTTAATAATGCTTATTGTATCTATTGAATTTTTGTTGTACTTTATTCATTGATGTTTATTAGAAAACTATTATTCAAGATTACAATATTTATTGACTAACTTAATATATTTTTTTGGTATTTTTAGTATTTTTGTAATTATTGTAATTATTTTATTTTTATTAGTTATTTGTTTTATTTTTATTATCAATATATTTTCAATTATTGCGCATTTTTGCTATAAATTTGTAATAATTATTGGAGATTAAACTACTATTATTTATTAGAGATTAAAATATTAATTTAGATGAAATTAGGAGTGTTGATCACAAACTGGTTTACTTCGGTTATAGGCTATTTGGCCCACCAAATCGACATGGTTAGGTTGGGGAGTTGGTTACCTGAAATCTACTGACCATTAGTGAAAACCAACTAAATCGGGCTGTAT
Organism: Nelumbo nucifera; assembly: GCF_055504915.1. Classification (NCBI taxonomy): domain Eukaryota; kingdom Viridiplantae; phylum Streptophyta; class Magnoliopsida; order Proteales; family Nelumbonaceae; genus Nelumbo; species Nelumbo nucifera. The sequence continues at coordinate 77,829,027 of NC_142653.1, forward strand.
TGGTTTGGGTTGATTTTCAGTTTGCTCAATTGGTTTAAAAGATTATATTGAAAACTTGATTTTAAATTTTAAAAATTACATTAACATTATTAAAAATAAATTTATAATATAAAATATTTGAGACTAAGAAATATGGGAATTTCCCCACTTTTCTGTATTAAAAAATTATATTTAAAATATAAAAATACTAAAATATATCTGTTGTTAGGTCATTCAATTTTGGTAAATTTACCAATGGCCATAAAAAAACTGATCCCAATTTCAACCAGAAATATTAGAAACTGAGCAATTTGGGTTGTTGGTTGGTTTCATCAGTTCGATGGACAAGCTTAGCTGAAATAAATTATTGTTATTTTTGTATTATAAAAACTTATTAAAAGTATTATAAAATATAAATAATTAATCATTATTTAAAAAGTTAGAAATATAAAATAATTATATACTCTTATGTGTTTTATTGTTTAGCTTTCCTTAACAAATCCCGTGCATCGCACGGGTCCCCGATAGTATTAATTAAATAATAATTTGGTAGCAAAGGTTGTGTTTGTAGTGCAATTTTATTTGTACTATATATATATATTAACACAAAGCGGTCAAGAAATTTTCTCTTTTTTCTGAATTTTTTATTTTTTATTCCATGTCATTTTTCAAACACCCAATGAGATGCACTTTCCCAATAACCTAAATAATTTTTTCTCCTAAACTACCTCCCCCACTATCCCCCACTTGCTCCGAAATTATCTCTAATTCCTATTTATCTTCTAAATTATCTCTTAGTAGAGAATTTCTCTCCTAAATTTTCTCTAATTCCTATTTATCCTCTCCCCAAATTTTTATCTATATTTATCTAAAGTAATTTTGGATTAAAAAATTTAATAATTATTTAAATATTATTACAAAATTATATAATAACTTTAAAATATTTATTTAAAACACAAAAAACAATTTTATATTCTTATAAAATATATCACGAAATTATATACTAACAATTTAAATTACGTTTTTCTGGAATATTAATTTATTTATTTTTAAAATAATGAAGTTATGTAATAATAGTATAAAACATGATTTTGTGGATAATTAAATTCCATAAATAATTAATATCTTAAAATTTAAATATTTTTCATATGATTTAAGTATTTAAATAACTAGATATTTTTAATAACAAAATATTTCATATAACTAGATTTTAAATAATTAAAATAAAGAAATTATGTAATAAATTTTAAAAAATTCTAAAAAGTAGAAAAATAGTTATAACATAATATTGAAATGAATAATAATTTAATATTTGTACCTAATATTGTAAATAATTAATTATACTTATATCAAGTAATAAATGGATTTTCAATGATTATGTATAAAATTATTTTGTTTTGTTATTTAATAGGAAACTTTCAATAATTATTGGAGATTAAATTACTATTATTGAAATTCTTAAATTTAATTTATTGTACTTATTGTATTTTTGTTATAAGTTATTGATTAATATTTTTTAGATATTAAACTATTATTTGAAATTATACTATTTATTAAATAAGTTAATATATTTTTAGTACTAATTGTATTTTTGTAATTTCTATAATCACTGTGTTTTCATTGTCAATATGTTTTCAATAATTGTGTATTTTCGCTATAACTGTTCAATAATTTTTGGAAACTAAACTATTGTTATTTATGAGAGATAAGACTATTAATTTAGTTGAAATTATGAGTATTCATGAGTTGGTTTAGTGAGTACTATATTGCTGTGAAACTTTTGTCTTCTCTATTTCCCAATAAAACTCAAAGATTGTTGTATTACTTTCAATTGGTTTGTTTCTAGAATTTTGACAAAAGCCCACTTGGTTGGTTACTATCAACTGATTATAATTTTTTTCGATATTATATCTTTTTGACATCAGTAAATCTTTGATGTAGGAAAGGTATGATACTGAATGAGCATTGACTATCGGAGGAACCCCATGGAGGCTAAAATATATCACAGATGAATGCACTCATCTGTGTGCTTTCTTGGTTTTGGGAATTACGATGGATTGGCTAGTGCGTAATGTTTTTTTTCCTTGTATTTCTGGTATCATAGTAAAAAATCCATTCATTAATATCAATTTTATAATGTTTCTAATATTAATTAAATAATGATTTGGTAACAAAGGCCGTGTTTAGTTGTAGTGCAATTTTATTTGTACTAGTACTAATATATAAGAGTGTATGCAAATTTTAGTTTAATTTTGTTTTGGATTTTATTTTATTTGTACTGCAACCAAACAAAATAAGGTAAATTTTAAAATAAAAATAAATTGTAATTTACACCCAAAACGTTGCACTGCCATAGTTTTGCATTAGTACAAATAAATTTGCATTGCAACCAAACATGGCAAAAGTAACAAATCACCCTTGAATTAAGCTTAAAGCATAATGTTGTTGATAACTTGATATATTACCTTTCGTTCTCTTTCTTAGTTTTCACTTACCAAAAGTCTAAATAATTTAGAACTTAGATATCACCATTAAATTAAAATCATTTTCTAGTAAAAAATAAAAGGGTAAATTGCTGAAACCTCCCTTGAATTTTTGGTTGTTGCTGAAACATCCACTGCAGTTTAGTAATTGCAATCACCTCCCTTGAACGTTTTGACATAGTTGTAAGTATATCCCCTTTGGAAGAACTTTCTTAGGGAAGGCATAAAAATGTCCAAAATACACATATAATTACTTTTAGGTTGTGTTTAGTTTGAAAGAGAAATTAGGGAAAGGTAGGGAAATTACTTTTAGGCTATGTTTAGTTTGAAGGAAAGGTAGGCAAAGGCATAGAAACCTTAACAAACCTTGTGAAGTTTTTCCTACCTTTCCCTGCTTTTTTTTCAAATCAAACACAACTTTAGCAAAAAAGTTTGTTTTGTAAATTTTGTTTTCATATGAATCACTCCCAAATCCTTCAAATCACTTTTCTAAAAATTGATTTTTCAAAATTTCCCTCCATATCAATCACTCAAAGGTAAAGCTACATCTTTAAATTTTCTTTGTTTTTGTTGTTCATAAGGTTTGTATTGTATTTTTCCCATAGAAACCAACATCAATAGTAATTGTATGGGTATTTTGGACATTTTTCATTCATAAAATGTATTTCCATCATAACTTGCAGGTTCCTCAAAAAGTTAGTCTACTAAGGTTTGCTTGGGCTAATAAGGCTTTTTGCTTTTATATGAGAGCTTATTTAGCTCCATTAATGGTGTATCTGATTTTGTTTCTATCTCTGATTCTTCGCTTAATAAATCTATATAGTGAGTGTCAGATTTTTCTTCTTCTTCTTTCAGTTTTTTAGAAGACGTTTTTGAAGATTCTCCTTTTTCCTAGTTGGAATTGTGGAACGAAATCAATTTTTGCTGCTACATCCTTGTAGCTCATTTTTGACAAGTCTAGCACATTTCGCTCGATTCTCATGTATTGAGGAAGGTCTTTTACCATCCCCATTGGTTTTTCTTTTTTAATTATAGTTGTTTTATGAATAAAAACTTTCAGGGAATTTAATAGGGTTTCAATTCGATTTATTTGTTTGCTTAAAACATATAGGCAAATGTTGGTATAGTTGTTTTGTTCTATTATTTGGGAACAATGTTCTCATATTACCTTCTCAGCTTATTTTATTGTAGAAATATTTTTAATTGGACTAGCTATTAGCTCTTCTTTCCCTATTTTTATTGCTTCTAAAGGAGGATGTACTAATTCTACAATTTTACCTGTAGAAGCAGCTTTTCATGCCTTTGATAGTTTATTTATTACACATAAATCTAATTCTTCTTCTAGGGGTTTTATGTTTTTAAATCGTTTTTATTGTATAAACCAATTCCAAAAAAGGAATATTTTCCTTAGCTTCTATCATATCTTCATGCTAGAGTTGTCTAGTACGATCTCTCTCAAATTTATATAAATTTTCAAAGTCTTGAGGGAAGTCCTTTACCATCCCCATTGGTTTTTCCTTTCTTTAATTATTGTTTTATGATTAGAAACTTTCAGGGAATTTAATATGGTTTCAATTCATTTTGTTTGTTTGCTTAAAACATTCAGGCAAATGTTGGTATAGTTGTTTTGTTCTATTATTTGGAAATAATGTTTTGGTATTACCTCCTTAGCTCTTTTTATTGTAGAAATATGTTTAATTGGACACACTATTAGCTCTTCTTTCCCTAATTTTATTGCTTCTAAAGGAGGATGTAGGCAAGTGGTTTGGTAGGGATGCAAATAGATCAGATCTGATTTGAAACACGGTATATTTGAATCGATTCAATCTGAAAATCTGATCAGATCTCATAAATATAGATTCAAATCTGAATCCAATCAATATGTTGGATATCTGAATCTGATACGACATGATTTAATTTAAAAAATAATAAATCATTAAAAGGAAAGGAAAATATAATAGTTGAAATAAGGAAAAACAAAAATTATAAGTATTTTTTTAACTATTTTTGTCATATAAGAAGTTTACAAAAATGTAATATAAATAATTGATTCGACCACAATATTAAAAACCAATATTAAAACAATATATTGGAATTGCATTTCCTCTTGGTGAATAAGTAATTTTTATTATCTCATAAATTAAATAATAAAAAATAAAAAAATAAAATTTTTTATAAATTTTGTAGAAAATTTTGAACATGCATTAATATTATATATTCTTCACATTAAACAAAAATATGTTTCAAAAATAAAAATTATTATTAGTAAAGATAGAAATGGTTAATCATAATTCATTTCCTGGTTAAATAGATTAATGATTCAACCAATAAAATTATTTGATTGATTACTATTATCATCATTTTCGTTTTATATTGCCACGCGCGTTTACTAGTCTATGTAGAACTAAGAATTCCATGTTGGTATATATGCTTATTCCCATACTTGCTATAAGGATCCCATGTGGCAAACGAGCAAAGGAAAATACAAAAGAAGCCTACGATTTGGAATTTGCCTCATACAATGCGATTGATGAAGTACTATGACCTTATACTCGAGAATCATCAAACAAACTGCAATTATTGCCTAAAATTAGGCTACATGGAAGGCCTATTGGTAGGCATTCACAATTGTACATGTTGGGAGTTATTATATTATGCATTTATGTCAAAGGCCTCTCCATGCTCCATTACCCATCCACCAGACAAAATTATGTTTCAAGACTACTCGTTAGGCGGACCATTACACTTCGTCTCCTTTATCCAAGCATCACATCAGTTGATCCAGAGCACTAAAAAACCCCATCCTATCATTTTTCACATAGAAATACCTTCATTTCGCCCCTCATCTAAAAGATTCGGTTCTAACCAATCCTATTGATTCTTACACATAAGACCTTCTTCCACCCTTAGCCCCATCTCCACCCATTCATTTATTATCCTTAAAATCATACCCCTTTAATGGGAATCTCAATTGAACCCCTATTGTCCTAAATGACCAAATTACCAAAATACCCCTATAAGCTCTAATATAAATTTAAGCAAAGTTTCTCATTCGAACAAATTCATTTATTATCCTTAAAATCATAACCCTTTAATGGGAATCTCGATTGAACCCCTATTGTCCCAAATGACCAAAATACCATTAAAACCCCTTAAATTACCAAAATACCCCTATACGCTCTAATATAATTTTAAACAAAGTTTCTCATTCGAACAAATTCATGAGAGATCACTATTCATGCCCTGTTCAGTATCGGCAAAGAAAGCACAACAACATCCTAAAGCCAATTTCCCTCTTGGTCTTTTATTTTTTATTTCGCTCTATTTTCTTCTTCTCTTCTTCCTGCATTGATTTTTCTCTATTTCCTCTATTTTTTTTTCTTCACCACCGGATTGTAGGCCATTATCGTTTTTCGTTGCAACTCAAGCTAGAGGTGGCGAACTTTGTCAACACCAAACTAGCCACCATTATCGAAGCAATGATAATGTTCTCTCATTCTCTCTCTCTCTCTCTTTCAATCTTTGCCATCAAATCGGACCATACTTCATTGCTGTTGCAACCTTCAGCTTTGGCATAGGGGTGCAAAAGGGTTGGATTCTAATTTGATCCGAATTCTAATCCGATTCAAAATTAGAGGATTCGGATACCCCTTCATCAAATTTTAGAATCAGATTGGATCGTGAAATTGGATCTGTTTGGCTCTTCATTTCCTGTTCCTCTTTGCCACCCCCATTCCGCAAATCCTCTTTGTCGCTGACGGTAGTTCAAGTTGAAGGCTAGGTCAATGGTCGGAGAGACAGAAACGTGAGAGACTGAGATATGAGATTTCAGATATCACTCTCTACTTTTAACTATTATCATTTTATATTTTTATTCAATCAAACCATAGTAGGGACTAATTTCCCTTAGTTCCTAACTGAGATTTTGGAGAAAAGCATTAGCAAAAGTCTGCGTTGTTGAATTGGTTTGACTTCATTGTTGTGCTATTTTCGGTGGGAGGCTGGTTCAGGTTTGACATTGGGCATGAACTATCATGCACTTTGGGATTTGCATTTGTGGATTCCGTATCAGGTATAATTAGAAATTAATTTGAATTTCAAATATGGTTTAGTTTAGTGCAAGATTGATCATGAAGTTTTAAATTTCAAAATTACCGAAAAACCAGTTTCCAGGTTGGTTTAGAAAAATTTTAAAAATTCAGCTAGTTTGGTTTAAAAAAATTTTAAAAAATCAGCTAGCCACTAGATCTGGTTCAGCCATGTCTAATTTGATTGTTAGACAATGTATGCCCTTAGCTCCAATTATCATGATGTACATTATGACATTTATTGTAAATGAATAAAGTACATATTTGATTCATGTTATTGTGGTGTATTTCTATGTAATACTCTTAAACTTGACACATTTGAGACTCGTGTTAGTTTAGAATCTTTACAGCTGTTGGATAGATATGGGGAGATTTATCCTGCCAAGGCTGACACTGATGTGCCACCAAGTTGGTTGGGGTAGCTTGTCTCAGTTGCCAAGGTGAGAACAGAGGTACATGTAGTGTGGGTTTTCTTGAAACCCTGAACCAGACCAAATTCCAGTGTTGCCTTGGACATTGGAGACAGATGGGCAAAACTAGAATGCTACACCTGACCCCTAGACTCGATCATGGTACTGCACTAGGTGCCGAATTGGGCTGTCTTTGATATGTCAATCAGTGAGATCCTTAGCGGGGGTCAAAACCTCGGTATGTTGGGACAGTCCGACAATTCATTTGAGTGGGTGATGTGACAAGATCAACCCCTTTGTTGGACAAAGTGAATGATCGGGGAAATGCACTATTTTGATGGAAACCTAAACTGCCGACAGTGGATTTTAAATGTGTTTGAAATTTGGTTTTGCAATTATAGAGATATATTTAATGGTTTTCACAAATTGTTTGCAAAAGGTTTTAATTCTTGGGATCCATGTGAGTTGAGAGTGCAACACTATACCTTGCAACCGAGGGAGAGGTCCTCTCTTGTCAGGAAGTGTTTGATCATTATAGGCTGAGAGGTTAAGTGTAAAACTATTGAGTGTTATACCTGATGGGCTAATCTTGCATCTTCCCACAGTCCTTGGGCCTTCATAAGATGGCTGGACCCAAGGACCATTTAGTGTAAATGTTGGGCCCATTAAGAGTCCATGGTGATGGGCTCAGGGGTTTACTATATTCAGTAGTGAATTCGCCAGGCCTTGTAACAGAGGCTAGGCTGAACCCATGTGGTTGATGTGTAGATGAATGGTATGGTCCCATGCCATACAAAGAGAGCCAAGCTAGTCAGCATTAAAAGGAAGTGAGCTTGAAAGCTTAGTAGGCCTAAAGCCCGTTTCGAACTGGGTTAATTAGATTAATTAAATAGAGGCGAATCTGGGTATGGATCAACAGATAAGGATAAGAGGATAACTCTTATCCACTTAAAGAGTCCAAATCCAAATAGAGATTTGGATCAGGGAACTCCTAATTTGATGAGGAAAAGCCGATCTTGATCTACAGATATGATAAGGGATTATCCTTATCACTTAAAGAGTTCAGATCCAAATAAAGATTTGGATCAAAAAACTCCTAATTAGATTAGAAGATCATCTCTTTGAGGTTATAAATAAAGAGCAAGGCGGATCTAAAAAATAGACAACACAGAAGACAACTCAGTTTGACTGTTTCTCCCTTCAGTTCCTTCTCTCCCTACTCTTGCCGCCCTACCCTGTTCGATCTCCATTTCTTGGAACTGATCAAGATTTGATCTTGATATTGTTTCTTGCTAGAAGAAACAATTCTGAAATTGTGCTCTCTACCCGATTCGATTCTTGCTAAAGAATCAAAGGTTCTTGGTGAAGAACTACCTGTTGATCCCGCCTCATCCTAAGCTCTGTCATATTCAGTGGAGAGAGGATTTCGTACACTCTTTGGGCGTGAACACCTACGTTGGGAGGAGCAATTTTGCGTGGATTCCGTATTAGGTATACCTCTCCCTAATCTTGGTTTCAGATTTGGTCAAATCTTATTACAAGAATGAATCTTGAAAATGTAGTTTTTTAAATTGGGAATACGATTCCCGGATGGGAGTAAAGAAATTTTTAGAATTTCGCCCAACCTTCCTACAGGGTTTGGCCATTTATATGATGGATCTCCCATCCCTTCACTGATTTGTAACATTTCCAACATTTGGCTCATGGCAACCTTGCCTATAAAGGCATTTTGTTGACCCATTGTGATCTTTATTGCCCTCCCTAGCTATTTGGCCCATTTTCAAATTGACTCAAGAATCCAGCCCATAGAGGCATTTTGGTTGACCCAATAAGGTTTCTTGTTAGCTTGATTTGGCCCATTCTTGTTTTTGGCTTATACTGACCTAGTTACATTTTAAAAAATCTGCCCATTGAGGCTCTTTCTCTTGTGAAGCACAGAGGACTATTTTCTACATTGTCAAACCAAGTTTCCATGTTATCCTTGTTTTGCCATAGCATTGGAATAGATTGGGACATCTATATTTTTGGCCAATCACATGAAGATTTGTAATCACCATATGTTTGAGGGGATATGTTAAGGAATCGAGGATCATCAAGTTACTTTGTTTGAGTTGGAATAAGACAGGTTAGTTAGAGTTCAATTTGATTTGGTTTGTCAATCCAAAAATAGTGATGTACTCTTAGATTTATGATTATTTTGGTAAAAGATCTATCTTTGTTCATGGTATCACTACAAGAAAATATATTTCTACTAGCGGCAGTTTAACGACTGCCGCTAGAAATATTGATATGTAGCGGTAGTCGATTAAAACTGCCACTAGACACCAAATGGCTGCCGCTACATAAAAGGCGCAAGTTTCACTTTTCCTTCCTCGCGCCTCTTCCCTCCATCTCTCTCACTGTTGTCCCTCTCTTGCTCAGTCATCTCTCGCCTTCTCTCTTTCTTAGTCGTCCCTCTCTCGCTCTCTCTCTTGCTCTGTCAAGGGAGTGTTCTGTCTCTATCAAAAGAGTGTTCTAAGGTAAAGTCCTTGCTTCTTCAGGCCTTCTTCTCGGATTGGAAACTTTCTTTAGAGTTTTGAGGTAAGGTTGGTGATGAGGGCGAATTTGGCCCTCCAATGACATTGTGACACATGGCACCTCGGAACAACTAGGTGACACCCGGAACCACTTTGGCAACAACTTGCCTTAGACAAGTTGATGGTGTCCCACATGGCGGCTTGGCCCTGGCGCGACCTGGCCCTGGCGCGAGCTGGCAGCCTAGCATAGGCGCGACTTGGCGACCTAGCACATGCACAGACCTGGCGACTTGCAAGACATGCTCGCCAACAAATTCGGCATGCATATCCAAACACTCCCACGACCCTTGGAAGTTGGCCCACGTGTCGAACGATCCAGAGGGTGGTCAATGTGCATGGCAGTTACCTTCGAGGATCTCAGACCAGTTAGACACGATCTCCCGGAGATCTCGGGGGTGGTACGTGAGCAAGGCCTATATAAAGGCACCAACCCCAATGACAGCAAGAGAGCAAGCAAGCAAGTAAGCAAGCTCTAGCTTTCAGACTTTGTGATTTTTAGCTTGCAGTTTACTATGAGAGTTCTGACTTAAGCATCGGAGCGACCTCGCCGGGTTAGCCACCTTGGGTCCTCTGACATTTGGTTCCTTGCAGGTCTCTAAAGAGCAAAGAAGCTCATCAATTCAGCTCACCACCTGGTCAGCCCAGCACCTCATTGGCAGCTCGACAGCTAGGCAGCTCGGCACCTCACAGGCAGCTCGACACCTGTTCATGGGCCAGGTGGCCCGACGGGCCGGCCCGGCTCGGCCCGACCCCCGGACGGGCTTGAACATGCTTATAGGCCTGCGGGCTTAAAGTCGGGCCAAAAAGCCCAACCCGCAATAAATTCAAGCCGGGCTCGGGTTTTTTCAAAATAGCCCGGCTCGAGCCTGACCCGACCCGACCTAATATTAAACTTAAAATTAGTTATGTGATTATGTCCATTTGAATAAATTTTTTGATTTAAGAATGTAAAATTGTGTTTTAAAATATAAAAGAAGGGGAAAAATACCATCTTGTAGGCCCATTGTTCATTTAAATAGAAAAAAAAATACTATCTGAAATTTTAATTTGAATAGGGAAAATTGTTTTTTCTTTTTCAATTAGGTCGGGCTTCGGGCTCGGGCTCGGGTTTCAGGCTTTTTACCAAGGCCGAGCTCGGGCCCAAGTTATAGGCCCGTTGGTCGGGCCGGGCTCGGGCTCGGGCTCGGGCCTAGTATATTTTCATTAGGGACAAGTGAAAGCCCGGCCCGAGCCCGAGCCCAGCCCGGCCCGGCCCGAGACCGAGCCCAGCCCGGCCTGGCCTATGAACAGGTCTAACTGTAGTCAGCTTGCCACCTAGCCTGCCCAGCTTGACTCAGGTCGATAGCCAAAGTTCTCCACTTCGGCTCGAGTCATCGGCCACTTGGAAGCAAACCAAATGACGAGGTACTTGGCACAAAAAATTCACACTTCACCAAAAAATTGATTCTTCAATTGGCGCCATCTGTGGGAAACGCTACCAAAAGCTTTCTCATCCTCTAAAAGGCTAAGTCCTCTTCTTCCAAAAAGCTAAGTCCTCACTTTTTAGAAACTAAAGCTCTCACTTTATAGTTTCCATTTTTTATGAACTCAAAGACTATGCAGGAAGTTGATAGCTAACAGACTAAGCAGCTCTACCAACTTTATTTCAACTCGGATAAAGCCTCATCAGTCCTCTCCACGATGTCCCCTCTACAAAGATGAGCTCTTCGTGGCTTCCGCGGGAGTTGGCGGCCAACAGACTGCATGGATGCCCTTGCTGATCGAGCCTTCCAAGGCTCTCGTGCGAGCCGGCGACCTAAATTCAGTAGTGCTGCTCCCGTAGGTCGAGCTCCTAGTAGCTTCTTGTAGAAGTGGGTGACCAGCGTCACGAGGTTGATGCAGTGCAGCCATAGTGCTAAAGTACCGAATTGGCGAAGACCTCGATACTATATAAGACCCAGTCGCCTCTTCGGCATGGGCAAAATCAAGGAGAGTGGACTACGAATCACTCGTAGAGCCTAAGGGCTAAAATACCACATAAGACCTAGTCGCCTCTTCGACATAGGCAAGATCAAGGAGAGTGAACTACGAGTCGCTCCTAGAGCCTAAGGGCCAAAATATCGAACTAGCGAAGACCTCCTCACCACATAAGACCCAGTCGCCTCTTCGGCATGGGCAAAATCAAGGAACAGATTGCGAGTCACTCCCAGAGCCTAAGGAATTAAATCGACGCTTACGAGCTCATCGAATTATTCATTCCGGGCCAAAAGGAGAAATCTACTCCCTTCGCCGAGTTACTTTCAGCTCGGGAGTGAGGGGCAATTGATGATGGCGGATTTGGCCCTCCAATGACATTGTGACACATGGCACCTCGAAACAAATAGGTGACACCCGAAACCACTTTGGCAACAACTTGCCTTAGCCAAGTTGATGGTGTCCCACCTAGCAGCCTGGCCTTGGCGTGACCTGGCAGCCTAGCATAGGTGCGACCTAGCAACTTGCAAGACGTGCTCGCCGATGAATTCGACATGCATATCCAAACACTCCCACGATCCTTGGAAGTTGGTCCACGTGTCGAACGATCCGGAGGGTGGTCAACGTGCATGGCAGTTACCTCCGAGGATCTCGGACCAGTTAGACACGACCTCCCAGAGATCTTGGGGCAGTACGTGAGCAAGGCCTATATAAAGGCACCAACTCCAATGACAGCAAGAGTGCAAGCAAGCAAGTAAGCAAGTTCTAGCTCCTAGACTTTGTGATTTTTAGCTCGCAGTCTACTATGAGAGTACTGACTTAAGTATCGGAGCGGCCTTGCCGGGTTAGCCACCTTGGGTCCTCTGACATTTGGTTCCTTGCAGGTCTCTAAAGAGCAATGAAGCTCATCAATTCAGCTCGCCACCTGTCAGCCCGACACCTCACAGGCAGCTCGGCAGCTAGGCAGTTCGGCACTATAGTCAGCTCGCCACCTAGCCTGCCCAGCTTGACTCAGCTCGGCAGCCAAAGTTCTCCACTTCGGCCTGAGTCATCGACCACTTGGAAGCAGACCAAATGACGAAGTACTTAGCACAAAAAATTCACACTCCACCAAAAAATTGATTCTTCAGTTGGTTCTTCGAAGAATATATGCATTTTAGGTTTTATTTCTATTGTTTTCTTTTTTTTTTTTTTGCTTTTTGTTTATTTTCCTTTGTTTTGGTTCTATTCGCTGGTCATTTGCCTTTTCTGACCTTTATTAGTATTTTGATTTTTTTCCAATTTTCTGTTTGTTTTCTTAGCATGATGGATTCGAGCTCATTTCCTGAATTTATAGATTTAGGGTTTGTATTGTTCATTTGATACTTCCACTTATAAGAAGTTAAGAGTATTTGTTTTAGTTCTGATATTTAAGCAACGTACGTATGAATTTTTAGCTCTACCGTAGATCTTCTATTCGACGCTTTTGGTTCTTGCTTAGACTCTATTCGACTCTAAATCTTCTGATGTAGATCTGCTGAATTTTTAGTTGAAATAACTTGAGATATCGATTATAGATTAACCGGAGTATTCTCATTATAAGAAAGAATAACTTGATGTACTTTATAACTTGAGATATCTATTATAGCTTCTACGTTTTCTTTGTTTATTTTTCTATGCCATTGGCATGATTAACTACTCTTATAATTTGATGTACTTTATAGGTCTTGACTCTTTTAAATGATTAAAATAATAAGCCACTTACATGATTAACTACAATCATCCTGATCTGATTTGGTAATGGTCTGACCAGATAACTATAGGGTAATTGCAGCACCGCACATATAAGAATACTTGAGAGATATTTGAAGATATAAAGATGTAGTGATAACTTCCTTGCAGTTATTTTTGGTAGGTTTTCAAATAACTTAAAAATCAATCTTAATATTTAGAATTATGAAATTGTCATCAGTTTTTAGTTTCAGACTTCTAGGTATGGGTAGTAACTGGAAAATTGTCAAGATATGAGTCAAGCCTCATTGGAAATTTAGGATAGGTTGTTTTGCTTGATAAAGTAGTGTAGATATAGTTCATAATTTTTAGGATATATAAATACATCCTTCTTTATATTCATTTCATTAAGTCATCTATAAAGAGTGCTAAGAGAAGCCTAGGATGGTAAGTTTAAGCTACTAGGATTTCTCCCCACAAATAAACCCTAATCCTCTCTTTGAAGTTGAATAGGATGGAGACTTATGCCTAGATGGAAACACATTTGATTCTATGACACACATGGATCCAGCTGTGGACTTGTTGAATGAAGAAAGAGGTCTATGAGGAAGTGTTTTTTAACAGGAAAATCTGAGGTCTAGGTTACATGGATGGATACTTCAACGTAGGGTCCAGTATCTCTGACATTTCAATTTATATGTTACATGGATGGATACTTTAACGATTTGGGTGCTGAAAATGAATATATAGGTAGAGGAACAAAGAAGAAACATGCCTCCCCTCATCTTTTATTTTTTCAAAAAATAAAAAAGAAGAATGTTGGATTTGGGTTATGTTGGACCAAAATGTACATGGTCTAACAAGAAATCTGGATTATCCTGGGTGAGAGAAAGGCTAGATAAGGCAATTGCCAATTTAGAGTGGTGCAGCATGTATGAGAAGATCTAGCACCTATTGAATATGATCACTCTCTCGTATACTCAACCCCCGCAAAAAATTAATAAAAAATCATTTATCTTTCAGCCAATATGGGGAGAAAGGGAAGAATGTGAAAAAATAGTTGAAGCAACTTGGACATGCAGCTTATAGAGTTGTCACTAAACTACATAAGCTGAAACAAAAGCTGAGGAGATGGAACAAGGAAAGTTTTGTCTGGGCTCAAGAAAAAATTGCCAACTTGTCTAAGCAATTGCAACAAATGGAGGAAGAGGGCCTAGAAAGTGAAGAAAAATTCATGCAAGTCAAACAACAATATCTCACTTGGTTGAAAAGAGAAGAACAAATGTGGCAATTGAAATTCCAACGGTGGTTAGAATATGGGGACAATAGAACACCAAATTTTTTCATTCAATGGTGATAAATAGAAGAAAATTCAAAATTCAATTCCATTGAATGGCTAAGAGATGATGATGGTAAGGAATTAAAATCAAGAGAAGAAATTGTTGAAGGCCTCCAACAAGAGTATCTTAAGGCTTGTGGGACTGCTGCACCCGTCGATGAGGACTTTTATGAAAATCTGAACTTCAATACTATTGACCATGTTTGACAGTTTTTTCCAAATAAAAATAAATAAATAGCTTCCAATTGCAGAATTCTCCTACCATAGAAAACAGGTTTTTGATTTTCAACTAAAGTGAGAAGGAAAGAATTAGATGCTTGGCTTCACATCTTGGAAAGAGTATTTTTGGATCCCTCTAATCTAGATCGAAAAATTTGGTCGTTTTCTTCTATCGGCCTGTACACCTGTGCTTCTTTCTTTAGGCCCTTAACTTACCCCATTGAAACTCTTGGGCAACCTTTTCTAGCTAAGGAGGTTTGGAGCAAACCCATTCCTCCCAGGATTGGATGTTTTCGCTAGGAAGCTTTTCTTAAAAGAGTCAACAACTTTGATCAACTCCAAAGAAAAGGGCCAAATCAGTGTATTTTCCTCGATTGGTATTTTCTGTGTAAATCTAATGGTGAGACTTGTTATCACTGATTAATCTCTTGTCCATTAGTAAGTTTTATTTGGGAATGGTTTCTCTCTCTGTTTGGGTGTAAGTGGACTCCTCCACCGAATGCACAAAACCTATTCACCTCTACATTTGCTACTCGGTTAAAGAGGAGAATAATTCTATGAAAGAGCACACGAGTTGTTCATTGGACAGTTTGGGAAGAGAGAAATTCGAGAATTTTTGTAGAAAAGGAAAGAAGCTATGCTGAAATCATTGAAGTCACCATAATCAGATGAAGGGAATCCTTATCCTACGGGCATTGGTGCTACCTTAATGAAAGGGAGAAGTTTAAGTGGTTGACACAAAATGTGGAAATAAAACTGCAATGGGTTAAGAGGGGTACTAATTCTTTTGCTGCTGCACTAGAAAAGCAATGGATGGGAAAAGATCAAATGTTTGGGATTTATCGTAATCATTTTATATTGTCGTGGGGATAGTTAAGAGAGCTTATCTCTCCCCTGTTCTACTTGTTCTTTGTTTTTAATATTTAATAAAATGCAGTAGTGGAGACTTGGACACTTAACAAAGAAACACCAAATTTGTTCTTATCCTCCAACTGGTGTTTTTTATGTAAGTTGCATGGTGAAACTGCTTTCCTTAATCTCTTGTTCATTTGCTGCTGTATTTGGGAGTGGTTCTTTTTTCTTTTTGGTTTTAAGTGGAATCCTTCAGCAAGCTTGGAAAGATTGTTTAACCCTCCTGTGTTGAGTTGCAAATCTAAGAGAGGCAGGATTTTATGGAGGTGCACTTGGGCAGCAATGGTTTGGGCAGTATGGGAAGAAAGAAATTCAAGAATTTTTGAGGATAAGTAGAGGAGCAAGGCGTGGCTACCCAACCTGGAGGGAGGGACGGATTGGATATGGAGTTTGGAGTCGCCACCTAAATTTTTGAAATTGGGAATTTAGGAAAACCCGAGATTTTTCAAAGAAAACATTTTGTTTTCTTGGTGACTCGTTACCCAATGGGGATGAGATTTTTAGGGTTTGAGGACCAAGGTACGGTGTGGGAAGGTGTTAGGCACCCCACACGCACCCGGTTAAATCGGCCTCTACTTTACCAATGTTCCAAGGAAGATTTAACAATTTTGGATATATACTGGACTGACATTGGTGAGGGATGGGTTGGATAAGAATACCCTTGGATAGGTTGCATTGGAATTGTGGCCCATGATGGTTGGGCTTGCCTTGGATGGCCTTGAATGGTCTGAATTGGCATAGGTGGGGCTTGTGAAATTTGAGCTTGACTGTATTGTCCCTAGTTGGGCTGAGTTGTGGTCCATGATGGTTGAGCTTGTGTATTTTGCCCCGGGATGGGTTGAACTGGCATAGATGTAGCCCATAATGGTTGAGTCTGATTATATTGCCCTTGGTTGAATTGGACTGGCATAGATGTCACCCATGATGGTTGGGCTTGAGTGATTTGACCTCGGTTTGGTTGAATTGGCATAGATGAGGCCCATGATTGCTAGGATTGAGTGATTTGCCCTTGGTTGGGATGAATTGGAAAACATGGGGACCATAAATTTTGGTCTTGGTTGTATTGCCCCTGGTTGGGTTGGGCTTGATCATTAGGTTGGAGATGTCTAACTTCACTCTTGAACAGATCTATTTAATTTTGGAATTTTTCCATATGGCTCTGGCACATCTGTTCAATAACCCTTAGGTATTGTGAGAAGTCCATATTTAGGTTGACCTTGCATTGTAACCATGGTTTTGGGTTGTGCAGGCTTTTATTTGAAAGAAAAGGAAGAACTGTACCTGAGTGTAGGAATGGCAACGGGGCGGGTTTGGGAAGAGGCACCCCCTCTCCGTCCTCGCCCCGTCCCCGGTAGTAGGGCGGGTTTGGGGCGGGGCATCCATTCCCCATCGGGGGCGGGGAATCCCCGAATTTTCCTCACTCCAAGGAAATTACTTAAAAAATATCTATTTTATGGACAATTTATACATAGGATATAGGAATTCGGGGGTATTTTAGAATTGAATTATAATACTTTAGGGATAATTCAAAAATAAAATTATGGGATCCTAGGATTTTAAAAATTAAGGGAAAACTTAAAGATATTTTAAATATCAATATTAAACCTAGATATATTTTACTAATTTACCTTCAGATTCGGGGCGGGTTTGGGGAATTATATACAAAACCCACCCCCGCCCTGTACCTGGTTCGGGGAAAAATTATTTTCCCCGTCCCGTCCCTGCCCTATCTTTGTTTAGGGTTGGGGAAAACCCACCTGAGTGGACCAACAACTGCTCCTACCTGCTTGCTTAAGCAATGACAAAAACAAGAATACAAATGCAACAAAAAGAGAGACACCAGACAACAAGAACTAAGTGCAAGTAAAAGGCAAATGCAAATAAGTACTGTTGTGAAATATAGAGGGAGAGAAGAGGAAAATTTTCTTTGTTGATCATAAAACATATTGAGCTTACAACTTAAATAAGAAAAGATAGGAAAGACAAACCCCTAGAATCTCTCTCAATCAGGGATTGACTAAATCTTTCCCTTAATCCTAGGATATGACTTTCCTAAATTTATTCAAATATAATCTTTCCTAAATTTATTCGAATCTAATCTTTCCTAAATTTATTTAAATTTCTTAATCAATCAAATCCTATCTTTCTTAATTTGCCGACACTCCCCCTCAATTTGGTGCAAAGATATCTATCATGCCCAACTTGCTAACTTGAAGTTCAAATGGCTGTCTCAACAAGCCCCTAGTCAAAACATCTGCAACTTGCTGCATGGTTGGTACAAACGGAGTGCAGATTATTCCTTCTTCAAACTTCTCATTTATAAAGTGTTTGTCAATCTCAACATGTTTAGTCCTGTCATGTAGAACCGGATTATGAGCAATGCTAATAGTTGCCTTGTTATCACAATACCGTTTCATAGGAAAACTCATTGGTCTCTTAAGATCAACTAGCACCCTCTTTAGCCAAAGAACCTCACACACTCCTTGAGCCATTGATCTGAACTCAACCTCAACACTACTTCTAGCAACTACACTTTGCTTCTTGCTTTTCCAAGTAACTAAATTGCCCCAAGAAATGTGTAGTACCCCGAAGTTGACCTTCTATTAGTGATTGAGCCTGCCTAGTCCGCATCTGTATACACCTCAACCCCTCTCTTCTCATTTTTCTTAAAGAAGAGTCATTTTCTTGGTGTGCCTTTTAGATACTTAAGAATTCGATACACAACTTCAAGATGTTCTTCGTACGGGGAGTGCATAAATTGACTCACCATGCTCACAGCGAAGGCAATATCAGGACGTGTATGTGATAAGTAAATCAGTCTTCTTACTAGCCTTTGGTATCTACCCGTATCTACTAGAACCCCATCTTTAACTTCTCCAAGTTTAGCATTAACTTCTATTGGAGTGTCTGAAGGATTGCATCCACTCATTCCAGTTTCTTTCAAGAGGATCTAGAATATACTTTTGTTGCAAAACCACAATGCCCTTTTTGATCTTGCCACTTCCATTCCAAGAAAGTACCTTAGCTGGCTTAAGTCTTTAATCTCGAATTCCTTGGCTAAGCTCTGCTTTAGTCTGCTCATCTCTTCAATATCATCTCCAGTCAAGATTATGTCATCAACATAGACAATCAGAACCGAAACCTTGTCTTTGGTGGATCTTTTTGTGAAAAGAGTATGATCAGATTGTCATTGACTATATCATTGACTTTTGACGAACCTCGTGAATCTTTCAAACCAGGCTCTAGGAGACTGTTTAAGTCCATATAGAGACTTTTTTAGTTTGCATACCTTAGTTCCAAACTTCTCAATGAAACCAAGTGGAGGCTCCATATATACTTCTTCTTCCAAGTCTTCATTCAAAAAGGCATTCTTCACATCTAGCTGATTCAGTGGCCAGTCAAGATTAGCTGCAATAGATAATAGTACTCGAACTGTATTTAGCTTCGCCACTGGAGAAAAGGTCTCAAAGTAGTCCACTCCATATGTCTGAGTAAAGCCTTTAGCTACTAGGCAAGCCTTGTATCTCTCCAAGGATCCATCTGAGTTGTACTTCAGAGTGAACACCCATTTACAACCAACAACTGTGTTTCCATCTAGCAGATCCACTTTCTCCCAAGTAGCAATCTTTTCCAAAGCTCTCATCTCCTCAAAAACAACTTATTTCCACTCAGGAACATTTAGAGCCTCTTGGATACTGTTAGGAAAGGATACACTAGACACTTGTGAAATAAAGGCACAATATGAAAGTGAAATATTTTTGTAAGATACAAAATTTGACAGAGGATGTTTTGTACAAGACCTAACACTTTTCCTAAGAGAAATGGGAAGATCAAGCTGATTGGAAGAATTAGAATTATCTGGAGGACTATTTTCAGGAATTTTTGGAGAATTATCATGAATTTCATGATCCAACCTTAGATTCTTGTTGATGCTATGGAATAGTGCATATCCTTTTCTATGCTAGATATTCCCTTGAATATACAAGGCCTTTATACTGTTTTGTACACATCTCTGTTGTATCAGCCTTTTCATTTTGAGATGGCATCACCAATGGTTCTTCATTTTCAATATTTAATTCATTTGTTTCCACTAATTTTGTATTTTCTGCATCACATTCTTTCGATGACAGGTTGTGAGGAACATCATTATGGACAAATTCAAACATTAAATCAGAACCATCTAAAAAAGCATCTTCACTAGTGTTGTTCTCCCCCTGAATATAGGAGTTGTTGTAGTACGAGGTTCCTTCAAAGAATGTGACATCCATAGTCACAAACATCCTTTTCAAAACTGGATTAGAGCATTTGTAACCTCTCTGATTAGTGGGATAACCTACAAAAATACATTTATGTGCTTTTGGATCAAGTTTTGAACGTTTAGGATCATGGTTATGAACAAAGGCCACACTTCCAAAAATTTTTAAGGGAATGTTTGTCACTAGCCGAGAGTTTGGAAAACAATCAATGAAAACTTGTACGGGTGTTTTAAAATCCAAAATTCGTGTAGGCAGTCTATTAATCAAATAAGTGGCTGTTAAAACGGCTTCTCCCCAAAGATACTTAGGAACCTTAGTTTTAAAACTTAGAGCTCTAACAACTTCAAGGAGATGTTTGTTTTTCTTTTCATTTTGTTGAGGTGATTATTACATGAACTTTGGTGTACGATTCCTTTCTCAGCAAAAAAATTCCCTAACACATTGTTAAAAAATTCCTTTACATAATCACTTCGAAAAATTTTAATCTGAGTCTGAAATTGTGTTTGAACCATGTTATAAAAATTTTTGAATACAGTTTCAGCATCAAATTTCTCTTTTAAAAGGAAAACCCAAGTGACCCTAGTATGATCATCAATAAAAGTAATGAACCAACGTTTTCCAGAAAGAGTTGTTACTCTAAAAGGACCCCAAACATCAATGTGAATCATGGTAAATGGTTTTGATTTTTTATATGGTTGAGACTGAAAAATAGCACGATGATGTTTTGCTAATTCACAAGATTCACACTTGAAAACTGAATGATTTTTATTCATGAATAACTTGGGAAATAGATGCTTTAAATATTGAAAGTTAGGATGTCCTAATCAATAATGCCATAACAAAATTTCATTGTCACTAGAAACAGAGATAGAACTGTAACAAGTTTGTCGGTCTTGCATTCCAAAGGTCGATCATTTATTAAAGAGGTAGAGACCACCATCCTATTTAGCACCCCCAATCATCTTCCCCGAGGTTAAATCCTGAAATTCACAACCGGAAGACAAAAAATTAACTCGACAATTGTGATCAAGGATTATTTTGCTAACAGATAAGAGATTGTATGATAGGTTAGGAACATGCAAAACATCTTTGAGGCTTAGAGAAGGAGAAATAGATACAGTTCATTTCCCAGCAATAATAGTAAAGGAACCATCTGCAATCTTAACCTTTTGATTTCCTGCACAGGGTGTATATGAAAAAAAGAATTGCGAGGTGCTGGTCATATGATCAGTGGCACCTGAATCTAATATCCAGGAGCCATTAGATTTGGTACAAGCAATGGTGGCAATGAAAAAATTACCTGACTGAGCTAGAGATCAGGATGGGTTAGAATTTCTTAACGATTGAAATTGAAACATTTTATATAAGTGCTCTATTTGTTCATTAGTGAAAGGAAGAGACTCTGGGGATGATTGCGGCCCTGGATCCGAGTTGCTTAGTTGAAGTGCACGGACATCTCCTCCTAACTTGTTGTCACTGCTTGATTTTTTTTTCCAACCTGCCAGTTTCCCGTGCAACTTTCAGCAGGTTTCCCGAGTATGCCATGGCTTTCTACAATGATCACACCAAGGCCTCTTCTTTCCTCCTCGTTTATCTCCATCTAAGTCTGCACCTTGGGCCACAAGAGCGGACCCTTCATTCTCTGTTTTTGTTTCACTAACATTCTTCAACATCACTTACCACCGTGCTTCTTCTCTATGCACTTCTGAAAAAACCTCTGTCATAGTAGGCAAGGGATTTCGCCATAAGATACGTCCCCGAACCTCATTGAGTTCTTTGTTAAACCAGCCAAGAAGACAAAAACCTGACCTCTGTCTATCTTCTTTTTGTATCGAGCACTGTCACTCGGACTTTCCCATTCTTCTTCAAATAAATCGAACTCCAGCCAAACAACCATCATCTCATTATAATAAGCTATTACTTCACGTTCACCTTGCTGCATCTTGCACATTCGGGTATTCAGTTCGAACAGTTGTGAATGATTGTCCAAACCTGAATAGGTTTCCCTAGCAGCTTCCCACACATCGCGAGCCGTCGGCAGGAATATGAATGGTTTTCCAACCACCGGATCCATAGAGTTGATCAACCAGGCGGTAACCATCGAATTTTCAGAATGCCACTGCCTATACTTTGGATCATCAGTGGCTGGCGGTTTCACTTCGCCGTTCAAATAGTCGAGTTTCCCTTTGCTGTCGATCGCCAACCGCACAGACTGAGACCACTCAAGATAATTTTTTCCATTCAATTTGTGAATGGTAATTTGAAGGGTATTCTCAGAAAGAGAAATAGCCGCTGACTGAATACCTCCCTCTGAAGATGTCACACCACTGGTAGCATTCGAAGATGCTGAACCAGAGCCAACCATGGCGGCCTTAAAATTCATGATCGAACCCTAAAGCTTTGATACCATGTTGCGAAATATAGAGGGAGAGAAGAGGAAAATTTTCTTTGTTGATTATAAAACATATTGAGCATACAACTTAAATAAGAAAAAATAGGAAAGACAAACCCCTAGAATCTCTCTCAATCAGGGATTGACTAAATCTTTCCCTTAATCCTAGGATATGACTTTCCTAAATTTATTCAAATCTAATCTTTCCTAAATTTATTCAAATCTCTTAATCAATCAAATCATATCTTTCTTAATTTTCCGCAAATCCTATCTTTCTTAATTTGCCGACAAGTAACAATGCACTAAAATGCCTAATTGGGGCTCCTAAGAGTAGTTGCTAGGGCTCTACACGCAAGGGCTTGGGTTTGTTTCTATAGGCTCCTAAGGGGTGTAGGGGAACCTCAGTTGGGTCGGTTTGCCCATATACCACAAGACAAGTCTTGGGTATGTTGTTGAGGCCTCACCTCATATATCCAGAGCCACCAACCTTATTCAAGCGGTGGTTGGATATATCAGAGGTAAGAGAAAAGGGGCCTCTTCTTTCTAGGATGGTTATCCCTAAGCAATCATACCAGGGACCACCTATAGTCAAGTCAGAATGACAAAATGCAATGCAACATGAGTGATGTGTGTGCAACATGTGTGAAAGCCCAATACTAATTAAATAATCCTTGGAAATTGGTTTTTTGAGTTAGGTCCTCTTAGAATGTCCCTAGTGGAGTTGCCATCTGTGGCTACTTGACCCAGAGGGAGAGATAGATTGGATATGGAGTTTGGAGTCGCCACCAGAATTTTTGAAATTGAGAATTTAGGAAAATCCGAGATTTTTCAAGGAAAACATTTTATTTTCTTGGTGACTCATTGCCCAATTGTGATGAGATTCATAAGGTTCGGGAACCAAAGTATGGTGTGGAAAGGTGTTAGGCACCCCACACGTGCCCGGTTAAACCGGCCTCTACTTTACCAATGTTCCAAGGAAGATTTAACAATTTTAGGCATAGATTAAGCATATCAGTTTATCAAGGAGGAGAACACAAACTTGAAATTCTAACTATTCAAACAAAATCAAATGCTAAGAAAAAAACAAATAAAGACAAAATGATTCAGTGACCAACTATGCTAGCAACTATGACATGTTATGGTAGAAAAAAGTGAGTTTACTAGGTGAATGCACTATTTTAACTCCCAAATGCAAGATGGCAAGAAATGAATTATCATTGTAAGGATTAAATCTGAAGATGAATGTGTGAATTGCTGAAGGGTAGTTAGAATAAGTGGAAATTAAATAAAAGTTGACAAATGCAAAAATCTTGAAGTTTGATTGTAAATCAATGCTTATATATGCATGGACAATGAAAAATGCCCTAACTATCCAGACAATGAGATTCATGGGTTGACCAAAGTCCAAAGCAAAGGGAATTTTGTGAAGGCAAGCATATTTCATTTATCAAAATGGTGATATGAGAAAGTAAATAAAGTAGAAATGAATTCGTAACTAAACAATAACTTGGGGAGGGAGCCTAGTATGCTAATATTGTACGGGTGTAAATGATGTTAATTTTTGTTAAAAAAAAGCCTTCTATTAAAATGAGCAAGCAAAGCATACCTAGTGTCTTATTTAAAGGAGTCATGTTTCCTACCTTGAAAGGAACTTGAAATGATGACCGATCAATTTTTAAATTCAAAGCTTCCATGTGTCCCACTTAAAATCTTAACAACAAGATTGAAATTTAATGTAGAATTCCTATTATGCCATGGATGAGACCTAGTCTAGACTCTAGACAAGTGGCAACATTTTTTTTCCTTTTTATGGATAACATTCACTGTCAATCTCAAAATTTTTTCTAGCATCAAAAGGGATTAATTGAGTAATGTGAAGAGAAGTAGCAAGACTAAGTTAACCAATTGCTAAGTAAAAAAATGTTGATTATACCAATAAGGCAACACTTTATCTATCGGATGCATGCTAGTGGACTAGTTCTACTCAACTATTCAAAAGAAATCGAAAAATAAGAAAAGAGATAAAACTTGAATAGGAAGATAAACTAAATTGTTTGAATGGTAAAAAAACTATCGTACCTCATAAATGATTTCAGCAACATTCAAATTAGGGATCCCCTCTTGTTGTTTTTGTTTGTCATTGCGGAAGAGGTATTCAGTAGAAACTTGTCCAAACTGGGTGAAAAGTATCCTGCAGATGTTTATGTGACTCATAGGGGCTGCCCTCCTATTACCCACAGTCTCTATGCTGATGACACCATTATCTTCACAAGAGGGTCCAAGCAGGTTTTAGAGAAACTAATGCCAATAATCCGAAGGTACGAGCAATGTTCGAGTTAATTGGTGAACAAGGCAAAGAGATGTTTTTTCACTTCAACAAAAGCCTCTCACAGTAGAATTCAAATCATAACTTTAGTCACAGGCTACATGCATAAGCCTGTTCCCTTCACCTACCTTGAGATCCCAATTGGTAAGGGTCGAATGTAAGCAGAAGCTTTTGATGGGATTGTGCAGAAAGTGGTAGCAAAAATTTCGGGCTAGAAAGGGAAAATGATTTCAGCTGGAGGTAAGTTGGTCCTATTTAGACATGTGTGGAGTAGTATTCCGATATACTTGATGTCGGCAGTTGCAAATCCCAAGAAGGTTATCAAGTGCTTGGATCAGTTGATGAAAGGATTCCTTTGGTCTAATTCGGAGACAAGTAATCATCACCTTTGGATAGCTTGGAGGAAAACTGTAAGACATTTTTCTGAAGGTGGGCTGCACGTTAAAATCTTATTT
The DNA here is from genome assembly GCF_055504915.1 of Nelumbo nucifera. Taxonomy (NCBI): domain Eukaryota; kingdom Viridiplantae; phylum Streptophyta; class Magnoliopsida; order Proteales; family Nelumbonaceae; genus Nelumbo; species Nelumbo nucifera. The sequence continues at coordinate 77,854,125 of NC_142653.1, forward strand.
AATGGCCAAAAAGCACTTAGGTTGAAAGCTTTGTGGCGAGTGTTGTTTCAAAATTCTTTGTGGGATGAATTTTTCAGAGCCAAGGTGCTAAAGGGTGATCATTTCTATACAGCCATCCCTCCATGCTATACTTCTCGTACCTGAAAGGTGAACATGGAACTAAGAGGTGATTTAGTCCTTCTCTCGAGGTGGTTAGTGGGAAGGGGAGAAATCAGCTTCTGGTTGGATAATTGGACCATGGATGGTCCTTTAATTGAGAAAGCCATTCAGCTAGGTGGTATTAATTTGCAGTTGAGAGTTTGTGATTTTGTTGATGAGGCAATTGGAGTCTAGATCAGGTTAGGGGGTTTCTTGAGGATGAGGCTTTCCAATATATTCAGAGGTCAGGTGTGAAGCTCTCTAACAACCAAGACAAGATAGTTTGGCTTCTTGAAACAAAAGGGGAGTTTTCTATTAAAACAGCTTAGTCCTTCTATAGGGATGTTCATCCTACGGTGGAGTGGTACAAGGTAGTTTGGAATGCTCTAGTGCCCACCAAGATAAGCTTCTTTGTCTGGAAACTTATGGTAATGAAGTTAGGGGTCGACTCTGATATAAAGGAGTTGGGGATCCCTTTTGTATCCAAAAGTGTCTGCTGCCGTGATCACTCAGAGGAGAATGTTAATCATTTGTTGGTGTCTGGCTGTCTAGCTTGAAAAGTTTGGCTTTTCTTTAGCAGATTGTTTGGGCTCTCCTTCAGGGGTAATGAGAGTATCAAGGAGCATCTCTCTGTCTGGTTTCAAAAATCTCAGGAAAAAACCAATGGGCAATTACAGTAGGGATGGTTGCTTGTTTTACAATCTGGGAAATCTGAAAGGAAAGAAATAGGCGCAAAATGGAAAATTAATTCAGATGCTCTAATATGGTGATTTGGGAAATTGTGTGATGGATTCATGAGGTATTATCTCCTTAAACATCACCCATAAAGTGAGTTTTACTCAACAACTCTCTTTACAGGGTTTGGGGTTGCGAATTCACCCAATTAAGAATAGGTACATCAAGGTGGTGCATTTATTAACAATTTTGGAGGTTACTTTAAGTTAAATGTTGATGGTGCTTCTAGAGGAAATCCTGGCCCATGTGGTGGAGGGGGTATCATCAGAGATTGAAGAAATGGTTTCATTAGTGCTTTCTCTAACATTTATGGTTCAGACTCTGATGGCTTACACCTGGCGGTTGCACTTAATTTAGAGAAGATAATGGTGGAATCAGACTCCAAACTTCTAATTGATATTCTCAATGGTACTTGTACAGCCCCTTGGAAATTTTGGTTTTGGTTGTCTTAGGTTTAGGAGCTCAAAAATAGATTGGATTTATTTTGTGTTCGTATTTATAGAGAGGCTAACCAACTGGCGGATGCTCTTGCGAAGCTTGGTTGCTTAGAATCTCAGAAAACTGTTTATGATTGCACAAATACACTTCCTTCACACGTACATCACTTGATTACAGCAGATGGCTTAGGTCTTTAACCAATTTACCTAAATTGGACATTCCAAGTTTAGGTGATTGGCTTGATTGATTGGAGGCTCTTACCTGGTCAAGTCTTAGATTTTTAAGATGCTTCTAGAGGGTAAGAGGAAGTTTTGGTCGTGGGATGCCCTAAGTTCGAAGTAGTAGTGAAGAGGATTCCAAACGGAGGGCCCAGATCGAGTCTAGCTTCGGGTCTCAAGATGGAGGAGTTAATAGTGTCGGAATTGGATGATCTTGGTACCTTTGGACTCCGAAATTCAAGATCTATCCATCTACAGGTTGGATTTCAGATTTTTTTGGGGATAGGATTGAGGATCAAAGATGATCCCGATCGGACAATCGAAATCGATTCTGACTTCGAGTCTTGAGATGAAGGGGTAAACGGTGTCGGATTTGAGTGATCTTGGTGTCGTCGGATTTGGGTTTTCAGACTTTACGTACCTATGGTTTTGGATTTCTGATTTGATGTGAAATGAAGTTTAGGATCAAAATGGCTCCGATCAGACGATCAAGATCAGTTTCGGCTTTGGGTCTTAGGATGATGGGGTAAACGGTGTCAAATTTGGGTGATCTTGGTGTCATTGGGTTTGGGTTTCTAGGATCTACAAACCTATGGTCTTGGATCCTAGAGGCCTCAACTTTTGTAAAATTCCAAAAATACCCTCAAGCCAACCGCGAGGTTAGCTGAAGCATGCTTGAAGCTCAAAAATGGGGTGTCTATAGATTGCTCCTCTTTGTTAGAGGACGATAATCTGAACAACAAAGCTTGAGGAGACAACCCATTTTTGCGTAGAAATGCGATGGAATGACTGTCCTATTCAAAAGAATGCTGCTTGAAAAACATTTTCATGACAAAAGCGCTAATGATTGGAAGAAGATGATTGGTTTTGATTGAAAATGATTCCCTTGGAATCTCTTCCTATGGTACGTTCCCATAACTGCCTAGCACTCGTTCGGCTATTGACAGAAGGATTGCGTATGCATGCCAATCCCCGGATCTTCTCGAATGGGACTTTTTTGAAATGAAATCTCTCACCCGCAACATTTGTGTGGCTATCTAGGACTTCGACGGGCCGGCCCGGCCCCTAGACGGGCTTGAACTGGTATATGGGCCCGCGGGTTTACCCTCGGGTCAAAAAGCCCAGCCACCAATAAATTCTATCCGGGCTCGGGATTTGCCAAAATAGCTCGGCCCGGCCCGACCTATAATTAAACCTAAAAACCCCAGTCGAATACCCCTCTTTTTTTCACCTCTTTCCCTTACTTTTCCAGTCGAACCCTTCTTCTCCACATCCTTTTTCCCTTCTTTATATTCTTTTTTTAATGTAAATAAATTTTGAATTTATATTCTTTTTTAATATAAATAAATTCTAATTTATATTGATTATTAAATAGGGAAAATTCTAATTTTTTTAATAGGTCGGGCTTCGGGCTCGGGCTCGAGCCCAAGTTGTAGGCCCGTTCGTCGGGCCGGGCTCGGGCTCAGGCTCGGGCCTAACATATTTCCATTAATGAAGAGTAAAAGCCCGGTTTTAGCCTAGCCCGGGCCGGCCCATGAACAGGTCTACTCAGAACCCCTTGGGTGATTCTTGCTAAAGAATTAGAGTTCTTGCTGAAGAACCTCCTTGTTGGTCCTACCTCACCATAAATTGGGAGTTACTATTTTTCTGTATCAGGTATATCCCTCTCCCTCTTTTGGTTTCAGATCTGGTCTGATTTTGTTTGAAGAACGAACATTGAAAAATGCAGTTTTTCTAAATCAGGGAATAGGATTCTTGGAAGGGAGAAAGAAATTTTTGAAATTTTGCCCAGCCACCCTGTATGGTTTGGCCATCCATATGATGGATCTCCCTTCCCTTCACAAGGAGGACTTATCCTTAGGACAAAATGTGGCTCAGGGCTTGGGTGAGGAAAGGATGGGACAAAAGGCTCAAATTGAAAGTGGCACCTAGGGGCCTATTGAGGGGTTATGTGTGCATTGCATCACCCCACTTGAATGAGTAGATAGTTGGGGACATGGTAAATTTCATCTTTGACTTAACTTATCCGAGGAGTTCTCTTCTCTTTCTTTGATTTTTTTAGCTTTATTCCGGAATTATTTTCTCAAGACTAAATTTGTTTTCTTCATGACCATGTTGCCCCTACTTTGGATGGAGGTGGGTGAATATTCCTTAAAAGGTCCCTAGGGAAAGTGAAAAGGTATAAAAAGGAAAATACTTTTTGATTTCTTTTTGGGTTTTTTCTTTTTTTTTTTGAAAAAAAAAAGTTAAGGTTTTAGAAAGGAAAGGCTAGGTCCAAAGTGGCTTGCAAAGGATTAAGATGTGATCATGGGTGGCTTAGGGTAAGTGTTGGGCCAAAGATGGCCTCCCCTTTTGTAGATCCCTTAGGGCATTTATTGCCCCTTGCCTAAGACATAGGAAGTTAACCCAAAGAATCCTTGTCTCACTTGATTTTTTTTTTTCTTTTTTTTTCCATGCTGCTTAAAGAGATTGAGAAGGTGAGCTATCCACTTTAGGAAAGGGTTTAGGGGTCAGATTTCATGGTTCATGAAGGAAGGGCTTAGGTTCATTCAAGGGTCGCAAGTGGTGAATGTCTGAACAAAGGTGGCTTAGTGGGGTGACAATTGGCCAAAGGTGGCCTCTCTTTTGGTGAACCTTAATCAGCTACTTTGCCCCTAGTCTCAGAAGAGTTGGGAATGGATGGAAATGACATCTTCCATTTTTTTTGCTTTTTTCTTTTTTTTCTTTCTTTTTTTTTTATTTTTTCTAGGCACTTTGAGCTTAGGAAGTCCGTTTATACTTGAATTGATGACACACTTGGAATTTGCTGGATATGACTATCTTGATATGTCATACTGATGAGTTGCACTAAAAGTTGATAAGCTGACTTGTCACGTTGAGGATCTCATGATGTTGATCTGTCATTCCGATCAGATGTCTTGGCATGATGCGGATCATGGTGCCTTGTCATGCTAGTGACTTGCCATGTTGTGGTCTAGACTAATGATTAATAATATATCGAGTGCTGATCAGATGATGAGTATGCTAATGGTGATCAATGATGTTGCTCTTTTGTTCTTGCTATGATTCCAACACTCGGCCAACTTTCCTTGGTAGGTAGCCATAGACTTCAACATTTCTTAGATCCCTTGATCTTGAGTATGCAGTTTAGCTTTGCATGTCAATCGGTCAAATCCTTCTTAATGTTCTTCAGTGCCAATGAATTCCTTTGTTCAAACCTTGCTTCTAGAGAGAAAGAAATCCCAACTTCTTTTTTGGAAATATATGAATGAAGACTCATTTTTGGATTTTTGAAGTTTTTGATTTTTTTTTATTTTTTTTTGGATTTTGAAAATTTTTTATTTTTTCTATATTATGAAATTTTTTATTTTTTATTTTTGTTTTTAAGGAAATATTTGATTTTATTGTTTTCTTTTTGAAAAAACAATTATTAGAAAAGCTATCCCCTTTTGAAAGATGGTAACCACCTGGATCAAATATTAAGATAAAGAATCCCAAAGGATGGATGTTTATGAATACTTTGGCACTTTAGGTCAAGAAATGAGTCTCCAACATCGAAGATGGATGTACTTGGAGGAATAATTGACTCATTATATCTAATGGGGAATTCTGGTTGAATTAAGTGCATAGGGGATAGGGAAAAGCAATGAAGAAATGCAAAAATAATTTGAATATGAAAGTTGTTGACTAGGCCAGAAAAAGGGATGTAAAGATAAGAAACAACCACTAGAGAAAGGGGATCATGCATGACTTTGTATTTTGCTTGATTGAGAGTGTTGATGTATTTGGTGACACTAATCTAGGTGGATCATGATATTTTCTTAAACTGGTAATGTTTTTATCCTGCAAAACGTATAAAGTCTCCAAACATGGGCCTAAGTCAGTAATGGGTCTTTGGTCGGAGCACTTCATGCTTGAACAAAGGGAGTTTTGCTTAAAGTTCTGATGTAATTGAAAGCTGTGTGGCCCTAGATTTGGGCCTATGCCTGAGATGGGCTGAAGGTTATCCATGATGGGTCAAGAAGTTCTGAAAAATTGTGAGGCCCTTTGATTGGGCCAAGGAAAAATGTGGGCTTAAGTCCAACTCATGGTGGATCCAGCGGATCAAGTTGTTGCAATAAATTGTGAGGCCTTTGGCTTAAGCAAAAGTCAAATGTGGGCTTAAGAATAGCCCATGGTGCATCAATGTTCAGATTACCCATAGTTGGGTTGGGAAGCAGGCAACCTTGCTCAAGTAGTTGTAGAGAGTCTTGAGGCCTCAAACTTGGGCCTTGATCAAAGATGGACTTGGGTGTCATCCATGGTGGGTTAGGAGGTTTGGGAGGCATACCTTGTTGGTGATCCAAGAGTTCTACCTTGATGTCCAGGTTAATGCCAAGAATAGGTTAACCTTGTAGGGCTTGTTGCAGCTTTGCTGGGCCTTGAGGATTGATTTGATGTTGGTCTTTTAGAGCTTGGATCAACTTATTATCATAGGTTGCTTGCCGAAGTTGACTAAAGAATGCTGCTTGAGTTTGGAGCTCATTCTTTGGTTGGTCCACCTTAATTTCTAAAGACTCGGCCTCTGTAGTATGCTTGTTGTCAGGTGAGATGTCAACTTCTAATGGTACTTCAACAATGAATGTATTATCGGCTATCAGAGAGTCTTCCACTTGGCAATCTGCACAAAGTAGGGCTTGAAAAGTAGGATGATAAATCAGAGTCAACCTACTAGCATATACTTTATTCAAGCTCTTTAAGACCATTGAAATTTGGTCCTCCTCACTAGGCCTCTTAAGGACTTGGACTTCTTGGGCCCTCCACCTAAGTATGAAGTATGTGAATAATTCTTCTGGTCCTTGCTTGTCCAATTCTAGTTTACACATTGACAATAGGATGTTTGTGTTATACTAGTAGTGATTTACAAATGCATTAACTTGACTTGGCCAAGTCTTCACTAGGCTAGGGTCGAAGTTCATTAATCAAGCCACGACAGGTCCAGTTAGGCTCCTTAAGAATGATTGGGCTAGAGGTTCATCAGTATTTGTTGATACATTCTGATGTGGATCCTTGGGCATCCTATCCCATCATAGTTGTCTATGTTAGGCCACTTAAATCCTGGAGGTAGCCTATGTCTAGTAGTCAAGTCAAGGTCCGCTAAGTTCAGGTTGTTGCCTTGCAACTTTCTTAGCCTTTGCTCTATGTGGTCTAACCATTGGTACAACCCTGGGTTAATTGGGGTCACGGGAAAGACCATTGCCCCTTGCATGGAATTTTGGGTTGGTGAATGTGTTGGATCAGGGGTTTGGGTCTGGATTGGTTGGGCTATTGTTGCCCCTTGTATTGGGACTTGGGCTTGAATGAATTGCGTTGGAGTTTTGGCCCATGATGGTTGGGCTTGCATTGGATGGCCTTGAATGGGCTGAATTGGCATAAATGGGGCTTGTGAAAGTTGAGCTTGACTGTATTGCTCCTGGTTGCGCTGAGCTGGGGTCCATGATGGTTGAGCCTGTGTATTTTGCCCTTGGTTGGGCTGAACTAGCATAGACGTGGCACATAATGGTTGGGTCTGATTATATTGTCCTTGGTTGAACTGGACTGACATAGATGTGGCCCATGATGGTTGGGCTTGAGTGATTTGACCTTGGTTTGGTTGAATTGGCATAGATGAGGCCCGTGATGGCTGGGATTGAGTGATTTGCCCTTAGTTGGGCTGAATTGGCAAGCATGGGGACCATGAAGTTTGGGCTTGGTTGTAATGCCCTTGGTTGGGTTGGACTAGCATAGATGTGGCCCATGATGGTTGGGCCTGAATGCTTTGCCCCTGGTTGGGTTAGGCTTGATCATTAGGTCAGAGTTGTCTGACTTCACTCTTGAACAAATCTATTTGAGTTTGGAATTTTTCCATATGGTTCTAGCATATCTGTTCAGTAACCCTTAGGTATTGTGATAAGTCCATACTTGGGTTAAGTTGACCTTGGGTTGTAACCATGGTTTTGGGTTGTGTAGGCTTTTATTTGAAAGAAAATGAGGAATTGTACCCGAGTGGGCCCGCAACTGATCCTACCTGCTTGCTTAAGCAATGACAAAAACAAGAATACAAATATAACAAAAAGAGAGACGCCAGAGCCACCAACCTTATTCAATGCCTAGTTGGGACTCGTAAGGGTAGTTGCTAGGGCTCTACATGCAAGGGCTTGGGTTTGTTTCTATAGGCTCCTAAGGGGTGTAGGAGATCCTCAGTCGGGTCAGGCTGCTCATATACCTCAAGACAAGTCTTGGGTACATTGTTGAGGCCTCACCTCGTATATCCAGAGCCACCAACCTTATTCAAGAGGTGGTTGGATATACCGAAGGTAAGAGAGAAGGGTCATCTTCTTTCTAGGATGGTTATCCCTAAGCAATCATACCAAGGACTGCCTATAGTCAAGTCGGAATGACAAAATGCAATGCAACATGAGTGATGTGTGTGAAATATGTGTGAAAGCCCAAAACTAATTAACTAATCCTTGGAAATTGGCTTTTTGAGTTAGGTCCTCTTAGAATGTCCCTAGTGGAGTCACCATTTGTGGCTACCCGACCTAGAGGGATGGATGGATTGGATATGGAGTTTGGAGTTGCCACCTAAATTTTTGAAATTGGGAATCTAAGAAAACCTGAGATTTTTCAAGGAAAACATTTTGTTTTCTTAGTGACTCGTTGCCCAATTGTGATGAGATTCTTAGGGTTCGGGAACCAAGGTACGGTGTGGGAAAGTGTTAAGCACCCCACATGCGCCCGATTAAACCGGCCTCTACTTTACCAATGTTCAAAGAAATATTTAACAAATTTGGGCATAGATTAAGCATATCAATTTATCAAGGTGGAGAACACAAGGTTGAAATTCTAACTATTCAAACAAAATCAAATGCTAAGAAAAAAACAAAAAAAGACAAAATGATTCAATGACCAACTATGCTAGCAACTAAGATATGTTATGGTAGAAAAAAGCGAGTTTACTAGGTGAATGCACTATTTTAACTCCCAAATGCAAGATGGCAAGAAATGACTTATCATTGTGAGGATTAAATCTGAAGATGAATGCGTGAATTGCTGAAGGATAGTTAGAATAGGTGAAAATTGAATAAAAATTGACAAATGCAATAATCTTGAAGTTTGATTGTAATCAACGCTTATATATGCATGGACAATGAAAAACGCCCTAACTATCCAGACAATGAGATTCATGGTCTGACCAAAGTCCAAAGCAAAGGGAATTTTATGAAGGCAAGCATATTTCATTTATCGAAAAATGAACATGGGATACTTGGTCAATAGGAATCAAAATCTCATTGACCAACTTTCCTCCCTTTCAAAATCTAAAAAAAGAACGCCCCCTCAAAAATTTGAATCCACTATTTTCAAGGATAATACACAAACTAATTGATGTAGTGCTGGTTATACCTCTTACAACTCCCAACCAGTTGATACCTCACTAGTTACACCACTATTTCACTCCCAAAACAATTAACTAGAACTCTTTTTAATTAGAATTTGACCAACATTAGGTTACTTCCAAATCTTATTAGGGATTAGGATCAATGAGTAAAGGTGATCAAGTGGCATGAGACCAACAAGATCTCAACCAAATTAATTATAAAAGAGTGGTTTACGCTTCTCTTAAATGTAAGTTGTAACCCACACATGGGCTAAATTCAGCATGTTTATACAAGTGAATTCGCCCAAGTGTGTTGGGCCCAATTATTGGCCCATTAAACCTTATATTTAAACTTAGGTCTTAACCATCATATGAACTCAAGACTATTAATTTGGGCTGAGTTAATGTCCTATTTAAGGCATAAGAAGACACTTGCATAAAATCTCCATGCCAATAAAAATCATAACACTACTAATAGAGAAACACCTCTTCTCTAACTATCAAATGCAATGTTACATCCTCTACTCATAATGGATTATGGGATTAAAACCATTTGCAAATTCTTTATCAAAATAAACTATTTATAGATATAAATAGAGTTTGCAAAACAATTTCAAAACATGTTGAAATCCACTGCTTGTGGTTTTATGTTTTTATCAGAGAGAGTGCATATAAGATGTTATATTTATTTGACAAAGTAGGTGATCTTATCACAACGATCACTCACTAAAATATCTTTCCATTCTACTATTGTGGAAAAACCCAAGAAAACAGATTTGAATGGCACTCAAATCAACGTAAAAGTAGAGATAAAGAGAAACAAGCAAAAAAATACACAGATTTGTGTGGTTCGGCTTATAGCCTATGTCCACGGGCAAAGGAAGAACATAAATCCACTTTGAAGTTGTCAATGGAGAAGAAATACAGAGTTGTGCTTTCATAGAAAAAAAAACCCTAAGCCTCAAATACACCCATTGTCTCACGTGTCTCTCACAAGACAAAGACTCTATTTACAAGAAAGAGAACTCCTGAAATACATAACTCTTTGTATTCGGTTTGGACCTATAAGATGAATATGGATCGGGTCCACCCAAGCCCTATGCATCCACCACAAACCACTATAAAATTTTGCCTTTGGGTTTTTCTCGAATTAATTCGGAGCAGATTCATGAAGTGAGTCACCACAAAGAATTCAAGACACAAACATAACATCTACTTCAATATATCTAGCTATTTGACCGCAAAAGGATCTTATTGGTTGGCACATCAAATATAAATCAATATTTAACACAAGGTGTAGTGTCATTATTAAGTTAGGTAGGTACCAAACCGGCCCAACTCAATCTAATGTGGTCAGTTTTTAACTTAATTTGGTCGGTTTTGGTTTAAAAATATGTATAACCTGATTCATCAATTTGGTTGCGGGTTAAGACCTTGTAAACCAAAATCAAACCGATCCAAACCAATCATCTCTAATACGCTACTTGAATATTAACTCTCTCATGTCCTAATTCCCTCTTTCCAAAAGAGGACGAAAGTGTTTTTATAACCTGACAGAGAAGAACTTGAAAGGAGAGTTTACCTCATCGCGAGTGTCTACAACTGAGGCCCTAGCCTTTAGGGCATGTAGCCATGTACATACAGGTTTGAACCTTGAACTTTGAAATGCAACAGTGTAACTCGGTAAAAGTTGAACCTATTGCCCAATACCTATTACTTTATTAATTCTTTTCCATTACGATGTTTTGAACAATAAATTATCTAATTTTTCTTGTATGGTTAAAACCTAATAAGGAATATTTTCCTTTGAATTGTAGTAGATATGGCGGAAGTAGCTATGAAGTTATAATTTTGAAGGTAAAGAAGAGAAAAAGTTGATTGGGCTTTGGGTATGCCTCGGTTTTGTTGAAATTGAATAAACCGACCATTCAATAGATTCTATTATAAGTCAATTTTTCATTTTCTTTGGTTTGTTTCAATTGTTATAATAATTAATCCGACATATTCGGTTCGGTTGACAAAATTATGGGCAACCCAACCGAACCGATATGTACAACCTAAATTAGGGCATTAAATGCAACTTTTTAGTTTTATGCATTTGTTTCCAAGGTCTAGGGTTAAACTAGAAAAAAGTCTTATTTCTAAAACACTTATTCATTGTACCTTAAGTCTAACGTGAGTAAAGATAGATTATTCCTCAAGTTTATCAATCAATTAAGAACTTTGAAGCCAACATAAGTTTTATAAATGTCTAATTCAATGGGTATTACATAGAAACATACCATATAAATATGAAATAATAATGAACTAAATTTATTTAATAATAAATATTGATTTACATCATTCATGCTAGAATTGAGGGCATATACTGTCTAACACCCTGTCCCTATCTGATTTGGTTATTCCAACCATGGCATTTCAAAAATTATCTTATTCCCTAATTCTAAAATATGTTTTGTTGTCACCATGGATCATGTGGTTTCTGATGGTAGATTAGCTTCACACTTCCTGAAGTCATGGGCACATCTTTATCCAAGGAGTATCTCCCATTTCGTGAGAGATATGATTAGGGGTGTCAATTGATTGGTTTTGGTTTGGATTCAATCTGATCCAAACCTTATCAAATCGGATTTGGACGGTCCATTATAATTATTGGATTGGGCCAATCCAAAATAAACTGGTCTATATTCTTATTGGTTTGAATTGGACCTAAACCAAATTTCCAATAATCCGATCATGAGGCCACATCCTTGTCTAATTTGGAATCAATCAAAACTGAAGCCAGCATAAAATCACTTTTATGAAAGTACTTTTATGAAAGCATTTTTATAAAAGTATTTTTTCAATGTAAAGAATGCTTTTATATAATTTTTGATATTTCATTCAGTTCGGATTGGATCCAATCCAATCCATTTACATTTAATGGATTGGATTGGATTTGATTTGCATTGGATTTGGATTGGATTAGGTCCAATTCATTTGTAAGTGGACTCACATTAGACTAGATCGAATTGGACCAAATCCGTTCAATTGACACCTCTATATGTAATCAATAACTTAACATTAACAAGTATTGAACAAAATTATGTTGATCAAGTTAGTAGAATTTTTAAAGTTTACGATGGAGATGTCCTCATATGGGCTGTAAAAATTGAAAGCAATGAATCCAAAACTTGCACCAAACATGTCTCGAGCAATGTTTGGTCTTAATGGAACTAGCGTTGCGAAGCTAAAGGAATGGATCTTGGCTTGATTTAACAAGGACAAACATACACAACAATCTGCATCACAATTTCATATGTCAGTAACAGGTTCTTTTTTATGGGTTTGTTTTATTAAAGTAGGCTACAAGTATGATAATTTATGGTTTATGATAGATTGCATGGCTCGTTTAAACCCACCTATCCCTGTAATGTACTTTGGTAATTGTGTTGGAATTTGTTATGTGGTGGTAGAGAGAGTTGATCTATTACTAGGAGAGGATGGGATTTTCAAAGTAGCATGCTTGATAGGTGAATCAATTAATAGAGTAAAGAAAGGAGTTCTTGATGGTGTAGAGGTTCGACTTATAAAGATGTTATCTAGGTTATCTGGGAAAAGGCAAAAAGCAGGTTACGTTTGTAGGGTCACTTCGATTTGGGTTTTATAAAAACGACTTTTTGGTTGGGGAAAGCCAAATAAAGTGGAAATTGTTATCAATCGATGTAATTGGAGCCATTTTTTTTTTAAAGAGAGCCATCCGTAATGGAGATGTGTGGGTGGGGGGTGTTCAGATTACTTTGACTCGACTATCAAACATGCCCGATACTTATTTGATGATTCCGATCGACACACACTTACACTTCAACCATCAAATCAGACATAACCATCAATTCTCAGACACCCCAAATACCTACCTGGGAAATCTCAAACCAGAATCTCCAGAAACCCCACCTTACCAAATTTTAGCCAAAAATATCCACATTTCCCTTCTATGTAAAAAGATTCCATTTCGGCCAATTTTGTTAGCCCATAGACACAAAACCCCCTATGTAGTCAGAATCATTTCAACCCTCCATTTTTTGACCCAAAAATCCCCACCATTGAACCAAAAACCCGACCTGACCCCCTTAAACCTGGTTTGACCCATTTTCCCAAAATTACAAAAATACCCCTCTCACCAAATTAAAGGAATGCCCTTGATAAAAAGTTACCCAAAACAATTTTGTTAGCCCACTGCCAAAATACCCCTCTAATGAAATTAAAGAAATGCCCTTGACAAAACTACCCCTCTAATCAATCAACCCAATCACCTAAACTTGGAATGTCCAATTTAGGTAAATTGGTGAAATATTTCACTCTTTGTCTTGATTAATTGAGAGGATCTCTCCCAAATCTGTCTTGATTAATTGAGAGGATCTCTCCCAAATCTGTCTTGACAATCCATTCTCTCAATCAATCTCCCTCCAAAACTCTTTAAACCTCAATCATTGATCTTCCTAGTCTCCCAATCTCAGCCCTTCATTCCCTTCTAGAATCCTCCCCAAAAATCTATAAATACCACCCCCTTCTCACATCTTAGATAGATAATAGAACCTAGACTCAAGCCAGCTTAGGGAAAGAGCTCAACTCCCACGGCCATTACCCACGTCCCGAAGCCTCCCCACTCATTATCCAGCATCCCTATAGTCCCTCCATATCAGTTTGAAGCCAAAGAACACCCTTGGGTCGTGCATCAATTAAAGAGAAGACACTACAAGAAAAATGATCTTTAGCTACAGACAAAACCGTACCTATAGACCTATAGCTACGGATTAACTACGAACAAAAAACCATGGGAGTTGTTCGCATGGCTATAGGCTATAGCTATGGAAAAGAAAATCCGTGGCTAAATCCCACCTATAGCTACAACTGTTGTCCGTAGCCATATGTCTTTAGCTACGGATAAAACTGTAGCTAAAGGATATATCTTTAGCCATGGCTTTATATTGTTTGTGGCTAAAAATATACACCTATAGCTATAGTTTTAAATTATCCGTAGCTAAAATTAAATGAAAATTTTGAACCCATCACTATGGTTCCTATAAAACCTGGCTAAATCCTGAATTTTTTCCCATAATGAATACAAACACCACTTATTTCATTCATAGTTATAATATGGAACATGAACACAAATTTCTAATAAATGATTATATTATTAAAACAATAAATTACATCTCGTGCACTTTTGTATAAATCCATGTGTTCAAAATCTATTACAAATTCAAATTGCTTTAATACATTAAACTTAATAAAAAAAACTTAAACTTGACATATAAAATTTGATAAAGTTTGTCTCCATCCTCACATGTAAATTATCTCCTTGGACGTTCAACCTATAAAGTAAAGAACAAAAAATAAGTATCTCCTGGAGCATGTCCAACCTATATATAAAGAAAAGAACAAAAATAAATACTAGTTTACTAAAGTTAATAACAACACCTCATCCTTGTCAATATCTGGATATAAAGTGCAGTTTGAGTATCATAATTTGGATCATACTTCAAAGAACAATGATTGCTTGTACAATGTGGGTTGCAACCTGCAAGTAGGGCATTCATCGATTCATGTAGCAAAGGACAGAATAGGAATCTACATTAAAAAGACTTCAAGATTCATGTGCATAGCTAACTTTTTGTTGTGTTGGACTGCCATTGGACCAAATAAGACATGTTTGAAAAATTTTGTGGCATTACACCAAGTAATGGATATGGTTCTATAGACAACTAAATAGTGATTACAAGTAGCCCGATGCAGTAATGAGAAGAAAACAAATAAACCAAAATGAAAGCTAATATAAAGATCTTAAACAACTTTAGGTTATGTTTGGTTTGAAGGAAAAGGTAGGGGATGGAAGGGAAAGGCAGGGAAACCTATACAAGGTCTGTAAAGGTTTCCTTGCCTTTCCCTTCCTTTCCTCACCTTTTCCTTCAAAATCCTTAAAGAAAATGCTGATATAAAGCATTTATATCCTTTAAATATAATTTATAAGTACATTCATACTAAGAATTCTTAAGGCTCCATTTAGAAGGAGTACAAATACAAATATGTAGAGTGCAAAACCTTGTATTTTGTATTAATTTGTATGCATTTGTACTGTACATATTTGTATTTGTACTCCTTTCAAACTGAGCCTAAGAGGAAAATAGCACTGGTAGCCTCTAGCCTATTTCATATAAAGGGTACTTGGTTCATCCATTGTGAACTGTTGTTTAAATGGAAGTTTCTTCTCTAAAACAAATCCATTGTGAAGTATTGGTTCATCCATTGGAGCAATGCCTCATTTTCCTATAAAGGGCATTGTACCAATACCTTATACTTGCATGTTCTCCTTTTTTCTATAATAAAATATTTGTTTCTTTAGATAAAACACAAACAATCCCTCACAAGTCCTCTTGTGACTTGAAACTGTTAGCATAACAAATTTTAAGATCTGAGATCCATTCTGACTAGCATTGAATAATGCCCTTTATAGTATATAAAGCAACTAAGGTGAACAATCCATGCCTAGTGAAAATGTGAAATCAATATAGTCAAAGCTTTAATAGTGTCAACTAGCTATTGAGGGGAGAGGGAGGAAATGGTCTAATAAATGTCTCACAAAGGACTTATTATATATAGAGAACAATCAAGAGACAATCAAAGGAGGAATTTATGAACTTCATTGCTTTAACAGTTTTTGTGTATTACATAAAAGACAAGGACTCAAGTGTGGAGACAGAGTAAGGTGCATGTGAAAGATACTTATATTCAAAAAAAAATAAACAAAATAATGATTTGGCTTTAACAAATTGGAGGCTACCATGTCTTTAAATGCCAACAAAGCATATGGATTTTAGCATAATTTCTTTTCTTTTTGGTGGTTAAGCTAGAAATAACATAAGATATAACTAAATTGATAAACTAGCACACAACCAAAACACAAAGAGCAAAGTACTTACCTTGCTACCTTGCTTATCTATGTGATATTTCTTCAAACACTTAGCTTGCATCTTCAGTAACAATTTATGGGTATAACCCAATAAATGCAGAATTCATGCACAAATCAATTTGTGTTTTTGTATTTAACCTAAACTTGAAGTCATCTATGTGAACTCTTCCCAATTCCACGTCCCTAACTTCATATTTAATTTTCTCCTTAAAATTTTCGTATAATGCCCACTTATGAAATATCCAACAATGATCGAGTTAATAAAGGGACAATTTTCAATTAATATATTAATAATTCTATCAAATAACAAGTGATACACTTCTTATCTCAGATACTTTGAACCAAGATTTTTTAATTCTAAAAATGTATAACATAATATAATGAAGAAATCAACATATAAATCATAACTTCTAAAATATGCCTTCTACGACTTCTCTGGTTTAAAGTACATGTAAAAAGAATATGCCTTCTATTGATATATGTCGTAATGAAATCTATTTAGCTAGGTTTTTCTCCTACACCCAAAAAAATGTTGGCTAATTTAAATTAGAGTGGAAATCAAAAAGCCAAAAGAAAGAGATTCTCACACAATAGCCTTGTGTCACTGCCAATAGAGAAGCTGCAAGACATCGTTGGAGGCAAAGACATCAAGGGTTTTCATAAGTTTGTATTATGCTTGAAAATGGTAGTGAAGCGTATGGATGTTGGTCAAGAGGAGAATAAGCAAGAGGCTGACATAGAGCAATGAACAAGGGGAGGAAAGTATTCTCAGAAATGCATTGGATTAACCAACAACGCTAGAGGGAGAATAAATTATAGCAGTTCAGAAAGAAAGAGAAAGAAATAGAGACAGGGATTCTTACCTGAGATTTCTATCAATTGGTTTTAAGTTGGGACGTAAGCTCCGATGGAATGCAGAGTTGGCTTGAAGCACAATATAGATGATCTGCTTTCGACTATTACTTGAAGCATGACAAAGATGGTGTCAGTGGAGCTTATAAACGGAGAAGAAGAGGGTTTGGAGTGGGAGATAAAAAGGAAACACGGGTTGAAAATAGAGTTTAGTGGGAGAGAGAAAAGAGGAAAACTTTCAAATATATGAATTGATATGGGCTATTGCTAAGGTTAACTAGTTTCCGTGGCAATATCATTAGCGGTGCATATGAGCGCTGATTAATGGTTACGGACAACTAAAATCCGTGGTTACAAACAGTTTGTAGCCAGAGATCAAGTGCCCGTAGCCAAAGATTACTTACTGAAATAAACTGTAGCCACAGACATAAAAAGTCTGTAGTTATATCTCATATTTTAGCTATGGATTTTTATGTCCGTAGCAAGATTGCAGTAGCTATATACCTGTTTTTTTGTAGTGAGAAGTATGAAGCCTTCTGAAGCAATATCAGTGTAGAAGGAATTTACAAGCATTCAGCAATTGTTTCACACAATTTGGGCTGCATAACCAACGTCCTTGATCTACCAAAATGAATCAAAGTTCATTCTAAAGCTTGGGGATCACTCAAGGAGAATAAAGCATCCCAGGAAGAGCTCAACAAGTAGATTTATCCTCGATGTATAGGGTATTCAACAGTACGTATTTGGGGAAACAACCATGGTTAAAGTTGTTGATTCAAAATTTGAATGTTGCTGAAATCGTTTATGTGGTGTCATAGTTTTTTTACCATTCAAACAATTTAGTTTATTTTCTTATTCAAGTTTTATCTCTTTTCTTATTTTCCGATTTCTTTTGAATAGTTGAGTAGAATTAGCCCATTAGCATGCATCCGATAAATAAAGCATTGCCTTACTTATTGGTATAATTAACATTTTTTTTACTTAGCAATCGATTTACTTAGTCTTGCTACTTCTCTTCACATTCTCATTTCATCCCTTTTGATGTTAGAAAAAATTTTGAGATTGACAATGAATGCTTTCCATAAAAAAGAAAAAAAAAAAAAAAAAAACAAATGTTGCCACTTGTCTAGAGTCTAAACTAGGTCTCATCCATGGCATAATAGGAATTCTGCATTAAATTTCAATCTTGTTGTTAAGATTTTAAGTGGGACACATGGAAGCTTTGAATTTAAAAATTAATCAAGCCCACCATTCCTTTGTTTAGCTATTTTTTTATCTAGTCTAATTGAACTATCCTTTTTTCTCCTTTAATTTTTCAAGTCTCATGGATCGGTCATCATTTCAAGTTCCTTTCAAGGTAGGAAACATAGCTCCTTTAAATAAGACACTAGCTATGCTTTGCTTGCTCATTTCAATAGAAGGCTTTTTTTTTAAAAAAAATAATTAGCATCATTTAGACCCATACAACATTACCATACTAGGCCCCCTCCCCAAAGCTATTGTTTAGTTACGAATTCATTTCTACTTTATCTACTTTCTCAAAATCCTTTCGGATTAACCGCCAGCCTAAGTTTCCAAAACTGTCGGTATATATGTTTACCAGTGGATGGCCGGAAGTCAATGTCCACTGAGGTGAGTTTCTATGGTATCCAATTAGTAAACATCTATGGTAGAAGTTTGTAGTCATAGAGTTTCTTCAAAAAATAAAAATGAGCAAGATGAGGAGTTACCTTAGTTTTTATGCTATGACCTGATTTTTTATTTTAGAAAGAATGTGGCCCATGACAAGAATTCTTGCCCATCCATGCCCAGAATGAAGAAGAAATAAAATAACGAGGCCCAAAAGAATAAATCAAACATGGCCATAATTGCTAATGCCCTATGGGCAAATATCAAAGAAACCTTCAACATTAGCGTTATTTATACAAGACAGACTAGCATTAATTGATTTATAATATGTACTCCAATTGGAATGTGCATATCACATATATATGTAACTTGTGAAATTATTACAACCTTTG
This sequence comes from Nelumbo nucifera, assembly GCF_055504915.1. NCBI lineage: Eukaryota > Viridiplantae > Streptophyta > Magnoliopsida > Proteales > Nelumbonaceae > Nelumbo > Nelumbo nucifera. Next base: position 77,872,872 of record NC_142653.1, read on the forward strand.
ATATGCTTGTTTTGCTTATCAACAATGTGTTAATTGATATATGGACTGTACCCAACAATGGGAAAATATTATTTAAAAAGTTAAACAGCTATAACAGTAGGTAGACCCTTCAAATATATGCGGAGCATCATGTATGAATCTCAAGTTCTCAACCTCATTGTTGTTTTTCGGTATTAAGGATGCTCGCGTTTTCGTTAACTAAACTGTGTGGGCATTTTCTTAAATCGAACTGGTAGTATCGGTTTTTGGAAAATAGATAATCGGAATTGAACTGAAATCAATCGGTTAACCATCAATTCGGTTTATCAGTTTTTTAGTTTTTATAATATATATTATAAAAATATATAATAAAAAATTAATAATATATATAATATTATATTTTAAATGATAAATAATATATAATATATTATAAATATATATTTATATATAATGAATATTTATTAATTTATAATATATAAAAAATATATAATATATAGAAATATATATATACCGGTTGATTTGGTTAATCGCCGGTTTTTTATATTGATTAACCGAAACCGAATTGATACCTTCAGTTTTTTAAAAACACCAAACCGATTAGTTTGGTTAACTGATTTTTCAGTTTGATTTTGATCAATTTTTTTCAATCAGTTCGGTTTTTCAGGTTTTTTTTCTCACCCAATGTATCCATATCTCTCTAGCTAGTAGTTTTCCTCCAGCTTAAATGCTGCTTGGTTCTTTCATGTTTGATTCATGTATCTGCTTTACATTATTGATCAAGGTCTGAAAATTTACATATCAGGTAAGATCTTCCCTGCCTCTCGTATTTCTTAACAGATTTGTTTTTAATGTGTTTAGATTAACAAGTCACTAATTCATGGTGGGTTTTATTCTTTCGTTAACAATTATAAGCAAGTTTGCGGTTGAGCAATCACAGCTGATGACGTGTCAGCAATAATGACTTTGCATTTGGGTTTATAGTTGCATCAAAGAACTGAAGTGTTGGGCCCAAACCTATCCCAAAATTTTTTGGGCTTTATGTGGATTTAGGCTAAGCCGCGAGCAAAGTCAAGAATGATCACCCTCTTAAACAATCATTCAACCTAAAAGATTAAGCCGTTAATTGAGGTCTTTGAATAAGTTTTAGTTCTTTAATAGCCCCTCACATGAGGGTTTATTGGGCTTGAAGAGTGGCCAGAACAGGCCCACCCATACCTTGTGCTGAAACTTAATTAATTATAATAGGGGTGATGAGAATAAAACACTAGACCACTTGGTCAAAGTGGCTCTGATACCATCTCAAAGAACCATTCAACCTAAAAGCTTAAGCTGTTAAGTAAGGTATTTGAATAGGTTTTATTCTCTAACACACCCTACTTTTAACACAACAATCTAGCCATAAATCGAAAACACCTCTTCTCGTTGTTTCCTTGCATTTTAGTAGTGACATGTCATATCAAGATTTAACATATGAAAACACCAAAATACCTATTAATAGGCTTATCAATGACAGATAATTGATAATTACAAATCAGATCTCCTACCCACATGATATTACGGTTGTACATTATCTCCTCATGAATGGGATAATATGCAAATATGGAAGATGTTCTCAACTTACAGCTGTAGTGAGCCGTGAATAGGGTAGGTGTGGATAGGGTTCTTGTGAATAGGAGATCCGAACTGTGATAATTATCGACTTAATATGCCATGATACATATCAATGCTTTGAGCCTTGCTCATAACTACCGACAAGGCAAATGAACACTAGCATGTGGAGATCAACAAAATCTGTATAGAATGATCTCCTACTAATATTGAAAGGGGCTATCTCTTGTTGCTCCCGGCCCTCCTCTGTTCCCTTCCATCCAACCAGATCAAAGTACGATCTATTTTTGTGACTCGATGGTGAATGATGCAGTAGAGGCTTAGATTGCATCTATCTATACTGTAAGGATGGTCTACATCCTACTTTATATAAAGTGTCCCCTATATCACAAGCAAAATGAAGAATCCTGGCCAGTGAACCATAGATGGGTCCAAGATCTCAACATACCATGTGATGCATGTTCATAGACTTTGATCTTAAAATACAATTTTTTTGGTAATAAAATAAAATTTATTGGAAAAAAATAAAAAAAATCAAGAAATAAGAAGAGAAAATAACAAAAAAATCATTAAAAGAGGGCCCAAAAACTAGACCCCCACCAGAATCAACCCAAGCCACTAAAACCAATCCAGATTTCCTGCCCACAACTCTTTACCCACGTTGAATTGCAGCCACACATTGCCATATTGGGTAACATGTAAATAGGAAGATGTTCCCAATGTACAGCCTGTGTGTGCAGGTGTAGATAAGAGATCCAAGCTCCAAAGAAAAAGACTAACACTGTTTAGTTTGAAGAAAAAAGTAGGAAAAGGAACCTTTACAAACCTTGTATGAGTTTCCTTACCTTTCCCTTCCTTTCTCTACTTTTTCCTTCAAACCAAACATAGCCTAAAATAATCTTTACACACATAAGCCCAACCTAAAGCCCAGGCCCAAGCAACAAGTTCACATCTGCGCCCCACAAGGAGGTGCCCCACAATGTCCCACAGTATATCCCCGTCATACATTGGGGACATCTCCCGATGATAATACTAGTCCTGATGATGTCAAAATCGGGAGATGTTCCCAATACATGGGGATGTGCTGTGGGGTGCCCCTTGTGGGGCGCAGATGTGAACTCCCAAGCAACAAAGACACCAACCAAAACTTAAAATTGTTTTAACAAGACCGTCTACCTCTACCTCCCCTCCCTCTGCCCCTTGCATTTTTACAACCTCTCTTACCCAAATTAAGACCAGCGCTGAGTCCAAGGACAAAGCTAAAGGTCCAATTTTTTGATTTCCTGAATCCAGGCAATGCCACCATTGTTATAAACCAGATCATCATCACTGTTAATATGGTCGGAAGAATCAATTGAATTCTTATCATCACCACTAGACCATGCCAAGAGTCAATCACTTTAGGTTGTAACAGAAATTGCTGATCAAACTCGTTAAATAATTTACAAGCTCCCTCATCTCCACCCACAAGGTTGCGTTTGGAAACGATGCAAATGGAGTGTAAATCTTGGTTCAGGGTAAATTTGCACTTTAGTTCACTTTTGCCCATGTTTGGCAATATTACATCTATGCATTTACAAATGACAAACCAATACATACTTACATTGATAATAAGATGTAAAAAAGTACATCAATAAAAAAAAAAAAAGTAAATTTGCATTCAAGTGGACTTTTGATAAAAAAATGCATATGCTTTATTCGAATTCATGTTTGCATCCATTACAGCTAAAAGTCTGTTTGGTAAGAAGGTAAATTTGTTAGTGTAAAACTAATCCAATTTTATAATTTATATGAACCGTTTTACACTCTACATATTTGCATTCACACTTATTCGCATCGTTTCCAAACGCAGCCTAACGAAAATGCCTGAGTCCCTCCTACCCACTTGCACGCCCAGCTCCATTTGGTCTGAACTCAGTGGGCGGCCACTAGCCTTAGGAGGATAGGTGTGATCCAGCTATCCATTCCGGAACTGCCATAACAGACTGAGGATCCTTGGAACTCTCAGCCACCTCCCTTACCTCCAGAGGTGGCTCAAAGACCAAAGCAGAATTCCTAACCCCCTCCACCCTGAACAACGGTGAGGATCCACAGTAGAGCTGGGAGGCTTTTTGTTTTCAAGACCTCTCTTCACTAGTCTCTCTTAGGCTCAGTTTGAAAGTAAGGGTGTTAATGGACCGGTTTTTGACTGGACCCCATTCAGTTCAAAATCAATTTGGATAGATTGGATGGATCAACAAGACATATTGGATTGGACCAAATCAGTCCAAAATATTTATTAGATTAGATTGGACATGACTTGTCCATAATAAATATATATTGGATTAAGCCAATATCTGGTCCATTGATATAAGATAAAATAGGTGCCAATGGACCAGATTTGGATTGAAACCAATCTAAATTAAACAAATTTGAACATATTGGACCATCCAGACATTGAATTAGATCAATCCAAAGTGGTCTAAAATATTCATTGGATTGGATTGAATTGGATCTGGTCCATTTATAATGGACTCACATTGGACTGGATTGGATTAAACCAAATCCAGTCCAATTAACACCCCTATTTCAAAGGAATACAAATACAAACATGTAAAGTGCAAAACATTGTATTTTATGTTATTTTGTATGTTAGTATGTATTGATATGTTACATATTTATATTTGTACTCTTCCCAAATGGAGCATTAGCCTCATTTTTGGAAAGAGCACAAATTAATGCATATAAAATAATATATAATACAAGGTTTTGCACTCTCCATATTTATATTTATACTCCTTCCAAACTGAGTCTTAGGAATATAAATACAAATATGTACGATGTAAATGTATATAAAATAATACAAAATACAGGAAATTACACTCTATATATTTGTATTTGTACTCTATCCAAACTAAGCCTTAGGAACAAAACCAATAGCAACCTTTCTAAAGGTGACAAACTTTTTTCTATTCAAAATAATTGACTGTATATCCTTCAATCTTACAATCTGATCATTGCTCTTCCTTCTATAAATGTTTGCACTTTGCAGTGCAAAGTCTTTTATGCACAGCTCTAAATCTATGGAACAGCGGATTTTATTTTGCCTTTTGTATGGGAGGAGTAAAACTAGAAATAAAATGGCAGGTTTCCGATTCCCACTTTATATGAGAGAGAATGAAAATAAGTTGAAAAGTTGTTTGTTTGGAAGAAGCAAAATTACATGGTATACAATTTTTGTGAGAGGGGGAATAAAAAACACAAGAAATCGTTGTCTGTGTTTAGGAATAATGGGAAGTAAAATGATGCGATTCTCACTACGCAAAAGAAAAGAAAAGGTAACAGGATGGTGGTAGAAATCTGGGATGCAAAATTACTACCACTAATGAGTGTAAATGAGACAAATGCAAACTCTGCGCGTATCAACTGGAGTGAAAATCAAAGTTAAAATCAAATTCGATTTGCACTAAAATCAAATGAATCATTAGATATTTTTTAACAGAATTCTTTTCCGCCATTGTATGAATATGCAATACCCCAAACTTTTAGAATGTGTCTAATAGGTTTCTGTTGTTAACAGTCCCTCAACTAATTTTGAAAATGTCAAAATTATCCATCAGGTGCTATCTAATTTTCTTTATTTGCCACTTCCACATAAACCAGTTTAAATAAAATTCCATCCGTTTAAATCTTGATTTCAGTAAATTATGTTGTCATCTCACTTGATTCCAAGCAATCTTGTTTTCTGGCTTGTGGAATGATAGATTACCGGTTACCAACGATGAATCTATGGCTAATGAAGTCAAATCCAAACATAAGTGAATTCTGAAATAAGCAAAGAAGAAACTAGATGAGACAGGAAGGTTGCAGCGACATTTCCCTTGTAAATGCTAAGATTGATATCATTTCCCCTTGCATCCTAGCTGAAATAGGATGGTTGCAGCAACATTTCTCTTGAAAATGTTAAGATCAACAACATTTCCCCTTGCATCCTAGCTAAGATAAGAAGGTTGTAGCAACTATCCAAGATGGATTTTAGAATATACAGAAAATTTTCATCAGCTACATAAAATTTAAAAAAAAATTAAAGAATATACAAGAAGTCATAGTAATGGTAGTTTCAGCCATCGCCAGAACTTGATCAGTTCTTGGCATTGTCATTGGTTCGTTCAAATATGTTCTTGGCACCAACGTCAATTCCTAGCACCGTCGTAGAAATGGCACAATTCTTCAGTGTGGCTTCTTTTTCTTCTTCAAGTTTCAATCAAGGGTGGAATCCATTTTCAATCTTTTACAAGTGAAGCTACAACAAGAGTTTTCTACAACATCAAGATGCACTTTGCACCGAGTTAAGCAATGAACTAGAACAGGTAGATGGAAACCACATCTAAACCACACATGTGCTCATGTGAATTAGATTCTATATGATTCCTTAAATGAGTTGGACTTATAAAATTTCAGGCGCCTTTTTCCTGGTAATAATGGTTATGAGAAAAATGTCTTCTGGGTTCTATATTGTAAACGTATTTGAACACCAAGAAATTTCATGAATAGAAACTTAATTGAATTCCACCCCCTTGGCTGAAGAATAGTAATCCTACAAATCATTTGTTAATGCTGTATATTCATGACTAGAGTTTTTCTGGTAATAATGATTATGAGAAAAATACCTCTTCTGTTTCATCAACATTGAATCCTGACGTTTGGTGTGGCTAGGGAATTCAACAGTCGCAATAAATGTTGTCTTTTGGTATGACTGCTGAGACTCAACAATCACAATTACTTTACTAAAACTGTTCCATTTATTTTGATTCCTCTAATTCTGCCCCTCCATTTTTTCGCCAGAATTTTAGGGACCATGTTCCCTATTTTCTTCTATAAAAGGGGAGTTTCTAGGGAGTAGGATGATGATGGAGAGTAAGCATTAGAAAGCTGAAGGGGAGCTTCCTACTATGTTTGGTATCGTTTTCTTCTTCATTGTTGCCATTAAGGATTTTTCACATCAGATCAAAACAGTCATCTATACTATTGAGTGTTTCAAGGCTTTGTTAAAGGCATTTCGGCACTAGTAAGGTGGCCAGCTTGTAATACTCTCATCAAGGATATGAATAAACAAGTTTTCTTTCCTCTCCCGTGGATGTAAGTCTCTTTGACCGAACCACGTAAATCTGATGCCATCTTTACTTTTCTTTTGCTCTTATTATTTGCTTTATAATTCACATATTTCTCAATTATTTTCTTGTTTACCATACTATTTAATTGGTAATTCAAAGTTTAATCCTTACAAATCGTAAAGATTGCAATGATTTCATCCTTGGTCTTGCTTCTTTGCTCTTCTTTGATCATGGAAAACAGTTGTTGTTGAGGAAAAGCTGGGGACTCTCGGGAACTATGAGCCAAGGGATTAGTTTACCATCTATTGAATTAGATAGCCAATTTTTTTCATTATTTTAAGTTTCAAAAAGTGAATTTTATAGATAAAACGCCACAAATTTTTTGTTTACTTGAATCCGCACATGTAAAACAGGGGACCATGTGAAAGGTGACATGGTTGAATCTGATTAAAAGTGCACCACGTTGCACACCAAAGCGAGTGTAGGAAATTCGGGTTCCAAATATATGCATATCCATTCAAGTCTTGTCAATAGTTGGTTTTTGTTAGGGTCGGACCCTAGCTGGTCAAGCTGCCACGTGGTTGTTGTTGTGTCCTGGGGTCACCCAACGTCCTCAACCACATTAGCAAACTAATATGTCACGCACCGGAGTCAATGAACATACCTGCAAGGAAAAACCCTGAACAATATAGTTGTCAAGGCAACACCTAGGCGATTAGGCAGTTTTACAGTGTCGCCTCGCTCATACGCCTATAGTTTTGTATACTAGGTGACCGTCCAAAGACTTAGGCAGGTGCCTAAATTCAGCTTTAGTGCTCTTTTGTTTCAATAAAATAGGGGCTTCTTCTCTTCCAGCCCAGCTTCAGTTTTTTTTTTCTTCCAGAAAACATGGTCTCCACCCCTATATTCCTTCTTCTTCTTCCAGCCCAGATTCAATGCTTTTTTTTTTCAAAAAAATTGGGGCTCCGCCCCTATTCTCCTCCTCCTCCTTCTTTCTGCACTTATTATTTTTAATAGTCTAACCTACTCCCTTCCTAGTTCCTAAACTTCTAAAATAGTTTAGGTCAGCTTCTATCGCCAAGGTGCCTAGTCGCCCCATGGTCACCTAGTCGTCTTGACAACTATGCTGAACAAGAGTGGGGTACGCAACGTCTCTATGTCGTTGATAAGTATCCTTGCTAAGGAACAAGGGATCATCCGAATACATACCTTGGAGGCCAGTCTTTTTTATTGGATCCTTGCAAACTTCAAAAATTTTCCAGATGATCTATTACACTTTTCTTTCTATGGAAACTTTAAGTAATAGCTATTAGGAACTTTTTTATGAAGATGTGTGTCGGATCTCTAATGGTGGAGACAAAAAAATTATCTTGGGGAGTCAAGAGATGAGGGAGAATGGAGAATGGAGACCTGGCAAAATTTTCTATAGTGTGACTATGCGGAAGTATTGTCGATCACAAATCTTAAGTCAAAATGTTCAATGTGAAGTTTATCTTAAGGTTTGGGTATCCCATTACATCGACATCCACATTTGAATCTGATTATTATCAAATATCTAGATTCGTATTTTATGTGAATCTGACATATCAAATTTCAGATCAGATTCAGATTTAATTCAAAACCATCTTATTTTGTTTAAAATGACTAAAAAATTAAAAATAATTATTTTTAAATTATATATCTATACTACTTTAAAAAAACATAAATAGTTTCAAGAATATTTCTGGAATTTTTTGAGGATAAAAGTTATCCCTCCATATTTAAATTTATTGGTAAAAATGATGGCAAATAGGGTAACTGGTTATTGGAATTAAATGAGTTGAAAAGAGGTAATTTTAAGATATTTAGTGCACTCAATTCCCTCTCATTAAATCCAAGATTTAAGGTATTAACTTGAATTCACCTTCATTAATCATATATTTGATGCATTTTTGTTTCTTCTCATCATTAAAATCTATTAGTTAAATCCATACATAATAAATTAATAATTTCAATAACATAAAAACTTATACTTCTAGCCTCAAGAATATTTCTAGAATTTTTTGAGGACAAAATTTACCCATCCATATTTAAATTTATTGATAAAAATTAGGGCAAATAGGGTAACTGGTTATTGGCATTAAATGAGTTGAAAAGAGGTAATTTTAAGATATTTAGTGCATTCAATTCCCTCTCATTAAATCCAAGATTTAATGTATTAACTTGCATTCACCTATCCTATATTCGAGGCATTTATGTTTCTTCTCATCATTAAATTTTATTAATTAAATCCATACATAATAAATCAATAATTCCAATAATATAAAAACTTATACTTCCAAAATCTACTTGGAAAAAATAGTATCTTCATCTAAGTGGTGATAAGAAATTAAACCATTTTAGATCAAATGGGTCAAGCCATGTTGCTACAATTAAATAATAAAATTCATAAATAGATAAAATGCAAAATAGATATAAATAAAAAAAATTGAGAACATTTTTAACATGATATATTCAACATATTAAACAATAATAAATATGATTAGAAGTGATATAATAATAATAATAATAATAATAATAAAATAATTGTCATTGTAATTTAAAATTTCCTTGTGCAATGCATGTGCACATTGACTACAAGCATTTAAGTTTAATTTTAATCATATTGTTTCTTTTGTTAATTTTTAATTTCTATCTTAACTAGGATAAATAAAAAATTCAAGTAATCAATATGCGGAAAAATTTCTCACAGGCAACGTATGTATTTAATTACTAGTGAACAATAAATGTATATAAATATAAAATATTAAATTTATCCATTATGAACTTTATATAATTATATATAATATCTATAGCTATATACATATACATAATTTTACTACATGTGTATTACATGGGATTAATTTGCATCTAAAATGCTTATTAATCAAATGCATGTTCTGACAAATAAATTTTTAGGATAGTCAAATTCGGAGTCAAATCAAGGTATCAAAATTTTCAAGTCCATTGCCAATCCTAGTTGAAAAATATGAACCCTATATAACTTCGGGTTGAGATAAAATTGAAGTTTTTTACTCAAATCGGATATCAAAATTTTGGAGTCAAAGGCTATTTAATTTCAGGTTGGGTTAAGATTGAGATATTGTTCAATCCGGCCCTACAAATTAAATTAATTAGGTTATTCCAATTCAACCCCAACCTGAAAACCAATCAAAATAAATTGGATTGATCAATAAAATAATGAATTTGGTTAATTCAACAAATTGAGTCGGGTCAAGGTTGACATCAAGTATTAGCGTGACTCTGTCTCAACCCATTAATATTTTTTATGAAAAGTTTGGATGAGGAGAGGGGGAGCATTAGCCCAACCTTTTTTTTTTCTCTTTTACTAATATCTCTTTCTCTCTTATTCAAAAAAAAAAAAGTTATGGGAGGGGGGCAAATGACCCCACCAAACTTGGCTCCTCCCCTCTGGCCTCCAATAACTAGGAGGAAGCTCAATTTTATTTTTTATGATTCGCAATTCTCCACACATTATCCATAAAGTAAAAGAAATCATCTATTTTAATTTAGGCCTAGTTCAATTTACAAAGCAGAGTCCACAAAAAAAAGTAAAAATAAAATCAAGTATAAGCTTGTAATGCTTTTTATATCTTGAAGAAAAATATGATTTTATTTCTTAAGAAACAAAATTAATCCAAGCCATTTAATAAAGTTGAGACAATCTACACATAATGACACACAGGTGATGACAAAACTAAGCAAACCCACATGGCCCTTCAACCCTTGTTTCACATGCTAGTGGCCATGATGCATTCCCAATTGTCAATTTTGTGTTAACTTTACATCAGGTGCTAATAAAAAATAAAATTGATAGATCATCCCCCCCCCCTCTTTTCTCTCTCTCTCTCTCAATCCATTTGCTAAAAATACAGGTACAGTTGGTTGTAGTGAGAGTCTGAGAAACAGAAAAATAGCAGAGAAAACATGGCTGCAGGAGAGATCCAAGAAGAATTTGTTCTTAACAACGTGGATGACAACACCGATGGCTCTGTTGGAAACAGGTTGGATTTTATTTCTAGGGAGTTTTGGCTTGGGAAGACCAAGTGGGAGACTGTCGATCCTACCAGCATTCCAAAAGACTGTTATGGTGCCTTTGTAATTGATCCTAATGGAAGGTGAGTTCTTTCTAGAGAGAGAGATAATTGATTACTTTATTGAATATAGTGGAGATTCTTTTTTCATTGCATGATTTCACTTGTACTACATCTGATGTTATTTCGGTATTGCAAAGAATATCAAAGACAATTTTAAGAGATGTATTTGAATACATATATAAAATTAAACCTTTCAATTTCCTAAAATTTCAGTAAGACATACTGATTATGATAATAAATTACCCTAAACTAAACATCCAGAACACTTATAACCATGAAACAATTATAAATTAATATGAACAAAGAATAAATTAATGCATTAAGGTAAAAAACTTAAACATATCTTGACTTTTTATAAATATTAACTTAAACATACCCTGAGTTTTGTATATAGACTTAAATATACATTGTGAGATGTTCCTATTGGATTTAAACATACCCTCATTTCTTCTCCTATTTCATGAACTTATTTTAATATTCTAAAAAATCCTATTTTACCCTTTGAAAATACTAGATTGTTTTAAAACAATATTTGTTGCTATGTTTTTGACTTCCTACAACTGCAATTGCAACAATTTTCAAATTAAGATAGGGAGCCAGTGGATGGATAGCATAGAGAGAGGGGCAGATTAAAATATATAGGGGGCTGAATGCAGTTCAATGATGGTGGCGAGTTGCAGGTTGAAGGAACAAACAAATTAAAAGAGAAGCAAGAAAAGAGAAGAGGAAGAAGAGAGAGAGAGAGGGGGGGGGGAGGAGAAAGGGGGAGAAGGGATTTGATATCAAATCTTGGCCTACAACCAGCCAAAAAACATTTGAACAAGACCCACTTATACAAGGAGAAAAAACATTTTGAACAAGATATTATTATATCCGAGTTGAAATCAGCCCCCCACAAGATAGTTTCGCATAATATCCCATAGCACATTTCCGTCATGTATTGGGAACATCTACTGATAATGTCTCATTATTTCTGATACTTTTCATCAGGAGATATTTCTAGTACACGGTGGGAATATACCGTGGGACGTTGTGGGAAACTATCTTGTGGGGGGCTAATTTGAATTCATCATATCCATGTGTGCATTCATAAGTTACTGAAACTTCAAGAATTAAACAAAAAAAAAGAAATAATATATGCAAATAAATATAACTTCCCTCGTTTTGTGGAGACTAGTGCCCAACCCCACTTTGTTTCAAAACAAAACTTATATAAATTTGAGAAATGTTGTATTTAGAGTCAAAACTGACCTTACAAACTTTTATCAACTTGTAGATTCTATAGATATTGGGCAAACATCATATGCTTTTGGTCCATGTATTCATCTTTCTTTACGCCAGTGGAGTTTGGGTTCTTCAGAGGATTGCCAAATCATCTGATGAACTTGGAGAGCATACAAATAATCTTCTTTGTAGATGTGATCATTCAATTCTTCGTCGCATACAGAGACCGTCACACATACAAAATGGTATATGACAGGAAAAGCATTGCCATACGGTAAGCTTCTTATTATATCACTTTTATTGGGTTAAAGTAGTACGAAACGATATGATGTAAATTCTCTTAATTTAATAATGGATATGACTTTGAATATAACAGAATGGCCAAATAGGATTCATATAGCCAATTTTATATGGTTGAGATATAAGACTTAGATGAGGATGATGATGATGATGATGACGACCTATATTGGTACAATTTAGGGGTGTCAATTGGATTGGATTTGGTCCAATCTGATCCAGTCTAATGTGAATCCATTACTAATGGATCAGGTCCAATCCAATCCAATGAATAATTTGAATCATATTGGATCGGTCCAATTCAATATTCGAATCGTCTAATTTGTTCAAATTCATTTTAATTTAGATTGGTTTCAATCCAAACCCAGTCCATTAACACCTATATTCTTATCTTATACCAATGAATCAGATATTTGCTTAATCCAACTAAATCCAATATAAATTTTTATGAATGGACCAGGTCCAATCCAATCTAATAAATATTTTGGACTATATTGGCCCAATCCACTATATCTTTTTGGTCCGTCCAATCCATCCAAATTGATTTTGGACCGGACAGGATTCAATCCAAAACAGGTCCATTAACACCCTTAAGTACATATGTTCACTAACTAATTGGATTTGGGTTAAATTGGAATGGCCAAAGCCTCAACTCTAACAACGTTTTTAGCTCCAATCAATAAGTCCATTCATGCATGCTTGAATTTCTGCTTTATGATAAGCAGCAAACTACTTGAAGAACATATTGAATTTTTGTTCTTTATTTTCTTTGATGTATGCAGCTATGCAAAGAGAAGCTTTGCATTAGATCTTCTTGGCTGTATTCCTTGGGATGCCATCTACAAGGTGAGGAGATTAAAAGGAAGTGTTCATACTCACGGCTGTGTTTGTTTGCAGTGCACTTGGTTCAGCTTTTGCTTTCATTTGTTTGTTAATAAGATTTGCACTTTCTACCTGATACAAAATTTGCAAGTGATTATATGTATTCGTTGGCAGTGCAAATTTTACATCCTAAAATCTGATGCAAATCTTGTACCATTTTCCTCCTACCTCAATTAGACAATCTCTCATATAAAGCAGGAATCACATCACCTTGCTTCCTACCTCGCTCACAAACAAATGAGCCATAATCTCATGAATTTAAAGTATGAGAGATATTCTCAATGTGCAACTGGATACATATAAGAGGTGGGATCGGATCAAACCATTTTCCCTCTTACAAACAAACAAACAAAATAAGGCTGCCAAAAGCCAAAATTTGCACTCTCAAACATTTACACAGGCTGCATTTGGAAATGATGCAAATATGTAGAGTGTAAAACAATTCATATAAATTGTAAAATTGGATTAGTTTTGCACTGATAAATTAATTTACCTTCTTACCAAATAGACTTTTAACTGTAATGGATGCAAACAAAAATTCCAATAAAGCATATGTTTTTTTTTTTATCAAAACCCACTTGAATGCAAATTTACTTCTTTTTTATCAATATAAATATGCATTGGTCTATCATTTATCAATGCATAAATGTAATGTTCACAAACACAGACAAAAGTGAACCAAAGTACAATTTACCTAAAAACCCGGATTTATTCTCCATTTGCATCGTTTCCAAACGCAGCACAGCAACAGAAATAAAATTTGCACTGCAAACAAATTAAGCCCGTAGAATGAGATTGTCCAAATTAAACAACATACATACACACATGACAAATGCACTGTGTTAATCGATGCAAATATGTGATAGGTCACAGGAAGAAGAGAAGCTGTACGGTGCCTGATTTGGATCCGACTGTATCGAGCACGGAAAGTGGAAGAATTCTTTCAGAAGATGGAGAAGGATATCCGCATCAACTATCTATTCACAAGGATAGTGAAGCTCATCACAGTGGAACTGTACTGCACTCACACAGCAGCTTGCATCTTCTACTACCTGGCAACCACATTGCCTCCTGCAAAGGAGGGCTCTACATGGATTGGAAGCCTAAGCATGGGAGATTACAAATATATCAACTTCAGAGAAATCGACTTCTGGAGGCGCTACATAACTTCCCTCTACTTCGCCATTGTTACCATGGCTACGGTTGGTACGTATATAACTATATATATATGCTCAGACTTCACACATCACAATCATCACACCAGAGGTTCATGGGTTCTTTGGCCTAGAAATGCTTTTTGCCTACGTACTTATTGGGCCGGGCCTGGGCCCAGAGTGTTTCCATCGATCCTCACCTATTCAAACTATTTAGGCCATGTTTGGAAGTGCTTTTTTTAATGATTTTTTTTTTATGCTTTTCATATTGGGGATTCCAAGCCAAAAAATGGTTTGATGTAGGGGCACAAATTGGGCAAGCCCAACCTGAGCCCAAACCGATTCATCCCAATTTTTACACGGGTTGGCTGGGTTTGGGCCCGGTTATACATATTCATAGATACATATATAAATATGTATTTACATATATACATATATATCTGTATACATATTTACAAATATACATACATATATGTCTACATACTTGCATAAATGCATGTGTACATGTATAATTATAGAGCTGGTCATTGACCAACCGGAGTCTAGCCTGAGCCGGAGCCCAACCCGAGTGCATCAAATACAATGCGGGCTGGGCTCGGGTTAGTAAGATCAAGCTTGATCTCGGCCTTGGTTTGGGCTCAAACCTTAGACCTAAATCTTAAGGTTGGGTTTGGATTGACCATAAACCCAACCCAACCTGCCTAACTTGCACCCCTAGTTTGATGAAAAAGTTGTAAAATGAGCTTTTCTGCATCAAGTGAATTGGGATCTGCTCCTAATAGAACGCACCTCACACAGACCACACAGCCCCATCCTACTGTGTATTGGGAACATCTCCCCATAAATAATAACACAAAAGACAGGAGATATTCTTAATGCACGATGGGATGAGACTGTGAGGTGCACTCTTTGAGGAGAAGATTTGGTACTCACAAAAGCTCATTAAAAAGACTAGTACTTAAGTAGTAAGAAATTTTTCTTCATATTAATTACTTGAATTTTAGATATATCATAGTTAAAATATAAATTGAAAATTAACAAAAGTAACAATATGATTAAAAATAAACTTAAATGCTTGTAATAAATGTCAGGTCAATTGCACGTAGAAATTTTAAATTGCAACAACAACAATTATTATTATTATTATTATTATTATTATTATTATTAGTATTATTATTAAAATTTGTATTCTATTTCTGCCATAAATAAAAATAATTTTTATTTTAACAATTATTCTTATTTAATATAATGAATATAGAACATTAGAAATGTTTTCAACAAAATTTTGTACTTTTCATTTTTTGTTTTCTATCTTTTTTTAAATATTTATTATTCAATTATGACATCATGAGTTTCTTTGAAAAGATTGATTATTGACCCATCATCTAAATAAGAAAATATCTTTGCTTTTGGATCAATTTTAAATTATATATTTCATCTACATAATATAAATAATTTTTACTTATCACACTTAATTTTTGTTTGACATAATTAATATATAATCTTTTATATATTCTTTTAATTACTTGTACCTTTTTATTTTTTAAAGGTTTAGTATTTAACTACCATATCATTGATTAATCTATTGACCCAAACCACTAACCCACCATCTAAAAAGAAAAATAGTTTGATTTCTATGTTGACATTAAATTATGTATTACATTTTCATCATTGATAAAATTATTTCTTATGTATAATACTTATTTTTGTTTAATATAATGAATGTATAACATCAAAAATGTATACAATATTTTATTAGTTTTTTTATAAATATAAAACATTATATATGTTCCCAAAATTTCTCTATTTTTTATTTTTTTGATTCTTTATATTTTCTATTTTTAAAAATTTTATTATTTGACTATAACATCATTTCATTTCTATGTTGATTTTAAATTTGGCATTCCATTTTCATCATTAATAAACATACTTCTTAAATTTTACACTTATTTTTGTTTAGTATAACGAATATACAATGTTAGAGATATGTCCAATTATTTTTTTTGGTATTATATATTTTATATATTTTAGTTTTTATTATTTAATTATGGCATCATTCGTTAACCCATTTGAACCTAAATGATTGAATTGCTTACCCACCATCGGGGAGGGAAGAAAATGGTTATATTTTCAAATTTATTTTCAAAATATTCATTTTTATACTATTAAATTAATGTTATGGATTTAGTTAGTAGAATTTAATAATTTGAAAAGTATATCTTAAATATAGGATTTAACGAGAGAGTATGCATTAGGTATGAGATTTAATGAGAGAATATGCATTAGATATGATTTATTTCCAATTGGTTTTAAATTTTACATTCCATTTCCATCATTAATAAAAATATTTCTTTTTTATCATACTTATTATTGTTTAATATGTTGAATAAATATTAAAAATGTTCCCAATTTCTTTAATTTCTATATTTTTTGCATTTTATCTATTTTTCAATTTTATTATTTAATTATGGCAACATGGAATGACCCATTTGACCCAAAATGGTTTAATTTCTTACTACCACCTAGATGAAAACAATGTTTTTTCCAAGTAGATTTTAAAGTATAAGTTTTTATGTTATTGGAATTATTAATTTATTATGTATGTGTTTAATTAATGGAATTAAATGATGAGAAGAAACAAAAATGACTTAAATATATGACTCATGAAAGTGAATGCAAATTAATACATTAAATGTTGGATTTAATAAGAGAGAATTAAATGCATTAAATATCTTAAAACTACCTCTTTATAAATCATTTATGTTGTGTTTGGTTGTAGTGCAATTTTATTTACACTAGTACAAATGTACGAGAGTGCAAATGAAAAAAAAAAAAAGCAAATGTTGGTTTAGTTTTGTTTTGAATTTTACTTTATTCCGCTTTTGGTCTTATTTTACTTCATTTTTAATGCAACCAAAAAACATAAGGTAAAATTTGAAACAAAAAATAAATCAAAACTTGCAACCAAATCATTTGCACTACCATAGTTTTGCATCAATGCAAATGTATTTGCACTACAACAAGACACAACCTTGATATATATAACCGATTACCCTATTTTCCCTTATTTTTATCAATAAATTTAAATACTATGGGGTAAATTCTGTCCTCATAAAGTTCCAGAAATATTCTTGAGGCTATTTGTGCTTTTTACTATACTAGTAAATTTGCACAATGCCTTGCACGTGGCAATTTTAGATGATGAAGATAGTAATATATATCCAAATCATTTTAAATTTTGTATATATTTCTATGTATATAAAATAATTCTATATTAGAGATATCCCAAATGTTTTCAACAAATATTATGTATTTTTTTTATTTCATTTTTTAATTTTTATTATTTAATTGTGACAACATGGCTTAACCCATTTGACCTAGATGGTTGAATTGCTTATCCACCACCTAGACAAAAGGACAATTTCATTCTTTTGGTTCAATTTTGAAAAAAAACAAATGAGATTTATTGTTAAAACTATTGGATATAGATCTAATAATAGAATTTATTGGAGAGAAAATATCTTAAATATATCATTTATTGAGATAGGAATTGGCACCTCAAATGTATGACTTAATAAGAGGGATTTGAATGAGGTGAAAAATAATAGTTCAAATTACATTTTTTTGCCCTCACAATTAAAAAGGGACTAAATTCAAATTATATTTTTTACATTTGTTATATTTCCATGTGTGTAAAAATAATTCTTATTTATGACACTTGTTTTTGTTTAATATGATGAATATACAATATTAGAGATGCACCCAAATATTGACATTATTTATTGATTTTTTACTGTTTAATTATGATATCAAATATTGACACATTTGAACTAAAAGTTGAACTATTGATTTGGACCCAATAAGAAATCAATTTCATTTTTTGGTTGGTTTCACAATTCGTGTTTCGTTTTCATTATCAGTATAAACAATTCTTTTTTAGAACACTTATTTTTGTTTGTTATGATTAATTAATATAAAATATTAGAGAAATGGCCCACATGGATTCACTCAATTGACATCAAATGGTTGAATTGACTTATCTACCACTTGGATGGAAGAATGGTTTCATTTTTTTGGTTAATTTTAGAAAAGGATAAATCGCTGAAACCTATCTTAAAGTATTTTACCGTCACTAAAATCTCCCCTAAAGTTTGGTAATTGCAATCACCTCCCTTGAACTTTCAAATACAGTTACAAGTAGACCCCCTCTCTCAAAATCCTCTAACAAGAGCCAAGAGAACCACAAATGTCCAAAAAAACCATACAATTACCATTGAGGGTGGTTTTTTGCATAATATAATCTAAACTTTTGAATGACAAAAAAGGAAAGTTTAAAATTGCAACTTTACCTTTGGGGGATTCATATGAAGGGAAAATTTATAAAATAAATTAATTTCTAAAAGGAGGTTGGAAGGGTTCGGGGTAGTGACTGATATGAAGGGAAAATTTGGAAAATAAACATTTTAGTCAAAGTAACTACATGGTTATCTTGAACATTTTCATGCTTCTTGTTAGAGGATTATAAGAGAAGGGGTCTACTTGCAACTGTGTTAAAAAGTTCAGGGGAAGTGATTGCAATTATGAAACTTTAGGGGAAGTTTCAATAATGGTTAGAAACTTCAAAGGGAGGTTTTAATATTTTCCCCTCTAAAAAACATGGGTTTTATATTGTTAAAAAGTATTTTATAAAGATCTAATTATTAGAATTTATTAAATAAAAAATACCTTAAATACAAAATTTAATGTGAGAGAATGTGAATTAATTCCTTAAATATAAATCTTAACGAGAGAGAATTAAATAAGGTGTTGTAAAGGATATTACATTATTAGCCATTAGAATTAAAGGGGAACTAAACTAAAAATGGGGGTAGTTTAGTAAAAAAGAAAGTCCACACCCTCATTAGTACTTTTAATAGTACTAGTAAACATGTATGTGCATTTGCACGTGATAGTATCTCAAAGACAAAACTATTTACAATTCATGGACAGTTTTTGAATAGTTATAAGTGGACAGTTTCTTAATTGTTATAAGTGGGCAGTTTCTTAATTGTTATAAGTGGACAGTTTTTGGATTGAGAGTAAAGGGCATATATGCCCTTTTTTATGCTCGTTGTATGTTGCTTAGATAAGGGGTAAAAATGTCTAATGAAAAGTCCAAAAGATGGGGCTATTCGATCTTTTATTAGTAGTACAGACTAGTAAACATTTGCGTGCATTTGCACGTGACAGTATCTCCAAGACAAAACTATTTACAATTCATGGACAGTTTTTGAATAGTTATAAGTGGACAGTTTTTGAATAGTTATAAGTGGGCAGTTTCTTAATTGTTATAAGTGGGCAGTTTTTGGAGTGAGAGTAAATGACATATATGCCCTTCTTTATGCATGTTGTATGTTGCTTAGATAAGGGGTAAAAATGTCTATTGAAAAGTCCAGAAAATGGGGCTATTCGCTCTTTTATTAGTAGTATAGATAAATAAATATACTATACACAAAAGTGTATCATATAGGAAATATACACAAAAAATTCCAACTTCACATGTTTTGCACATGAAAATTTTAAATTACAATAACAATTATTATTATTATTATTATTATTATTATTAAATTTTAACCATGAGTTTATTTAAAACTTCTGACACCCCAAACCTAAACACTAATACCTCTCCTTTATTGGCATCAATTTCCCTTGTCACTACTTTCAACTGTATAGTGGAGTTAAAATTTGTTAGGTGAGGGTAAGGTACCGTTTGATTGCACTTTTTAGAGGTCCAAATCTGAAAATGCTACTTTTCAGACCTCACCCCTTGTTTGGTTGGACCTCTTAAACTGGGTTTGAAACTGATTTTCAGATCTGAAAATCATAGACCTTGGGCCGGCTCTTGACGTGCTTAGACGAGTTTCAGAGTATGCCCAATGTCCAAAATATCCTTACAATTTTTTTTGTAAATGACCTGAGTTACCCCTAATACCCCCAAACCCATAAAACCAAAACATTCGACCTCTCTTTCTCCGTCTCTCTCTCTCTCTCTTCGCCCTATCTTCTTGCCACAGCCACTGCAAGTTGTAGTGGTGGCTCTCTCTCCCCCTGTCTTCTCTCTCTCTCTCTCTTGCTCTCTCGCTCGCTCTCTCTCTTCGTCCTATAGTCCTGCCACTGACGCTGCAAGCTTTCTCTCTCTCTCCCTTGTCTTCCCACCACTGCCACCGCCGTTGTCTTCTCTTTCTCCCCCTAGCGGCAGCTCTCTCTCTCTCCTCTGTCTTCTCTCTCTCTCTCTCTCCCTCCCCTGTCTTCCCACCACTGCCACTATAGCTACAACAAGCAGCAGCAGTGGTTTGGTACTTCGGTGAATAAGAATAATGCTTTTATTAATTATTAATTATAAATTATTTTTATTAATTATTTTAATATTTTTATTAAATTTACTTGTGTTATTTATTAATTATTAATTATTTTTATTAAGTAGTAATTTTTAATTATTTCATTAATTTTTAAAAATTATTTTAATTTTTATTTATGTGAATTATTAATTATTTTAATATTTTTATAATTATTAATTTTTTTAATTTCAATCATTTCATTTATTAATTAGTAATTGTTAATTTATTATTTATTATTTGTATTGTTTTAATATTATTTTGAGGTTGAAAATTATTTTTATGAGATAATGTAAATTGAATTCAACATTTCCAAATTGCACATTTTAGTGGTAAAATAGTAAAATCAATAAATTTCAAATGGTAAAGGGTTGTTCCAACACAAACAAACTTATGGATTCAGATCCTCTAAAAAGTAGAAAAGAAATTATGCCTCTTTTTAGATTTCAAACACATTTAATATCTTTTTAACTTTTAAGATCTGAATTTTTAGATTTATCAAACGCCACCTAAGTTGATCACGGGACAAACACAAGATAATAAAAAGAAAAAAAAAAACTTTGTTTGGATTTAATGCTTGAAGCAGTTAAAAGAAGCCGGTGACCCGAGTTACCCTTGATACCCCCAAACCCGAGTTACCCTTGTTTGGATTTAATATTTTTATTAAATTTACTTGTTTTATTTATTAATTATTAATTCTTTTTATTAACTAGTAAATTTTAATGATTTCATTAATTTTTAAAAATTATTTTAATTTTAATTTTTGTAAATTATTAATTAGTAATTATTAAATAATCATTAATTATTTTTAATTTTAATTGTTTCATTTATTAATTAGTAATTATTAATTTGTTATTTTTTATTTGTATTGTTTCAATATTATTTTGAGGTTAAAAATTATTTTTTATGAGATAATGTAAATTGAATTCAACATTTCCAAATTGTATGTTTTAGGGGTAAAATAATAAAATTAGTAAATTTCATATGGTAAAGGGTTGATCCAACACAAAAAAACTTATGGATTCACATTCTCTAAAAAGTAGAAAAGCAACTATGCATCTTTTTAGATTTCAGACACATTTAATATCTTTTCAACTTTTTAGATCTGAATTTTCAAATTTATCAAACGCCACCTAAGTTGATGACGGGACAAACACAAGATAATAAAAAGAAAAAAAAAACTTTGTTTGGATTTAAAGCTTGAAGCAGTTAAAAGAAGCCGGTGACCCGAGTTACCCTTGATACCCCCAAACCCAGCAAACCTAAACACTCAACTCTCTCTAGCTCTCTCTCTCTCTCTTGCTCACTCTCACTCTCGCTCTTTCTCTCTCTTCCCTCCACATTCCTGCCATCGCCACTACAACTTGTAGCGGCGACTTTCTTTCCTTGTCTTCTCTCTCTCTCTCTCTCTCTCTCCCTCTCCCTCCCTCCCTCCCTCCCTTCCTTGTCTTCCCTCTACTACCACCGTCGTTATCTTCTTTCTCTCCCCTAGTGGTGGCTCTCTCTCTCTCTCTCCCTGTCTTCTCTCTCTCACTCTTGCTCTCGCTCTCTCCCTCTCTCTCTCTCTCTCTCTCTCTCTCTCTCTCTCTCCCTCCCTTGCCTTCCTACCACTGCCACCGCCGCTACAACAAGCAACAGTGATGGTTCGGTACTTTGGTGAATAAAAATAATGCTTTTATTAA
The DNA here is from genome assembly GCF_055504915.1 of Nelumbo nucifera. NCBI lineage: Eukaryota > Viridiplantae > Streptophyta > Magnoliopsida > Proteales > Nelumbonaceae > Nelumbo > Nelumbo nucifera. The sequence goes on from NC_142653.1 coordinate 77,895,301, forward strand.
TTATTTTTATATTTTTATTAAACATTAATTATTTTTTATTAAATTTACTTGTTCTATTTATTAATTATTAATTATTTTTATTAACTAGTAAATTTTAATGATTTCATTAGTTTTTAAAAATTATTTTAATTTTAATTTTTGTAAATTATTAATTAGTAATTATTAAATAATCATTAATTATTTTTAATTTTAATTGTTTCATTTATTAATTAGTAATTATTAATTTGTATTGTTTCAATATTATTTTGAGGTTAAAAATTATTTTTTATGAGATAATGTAAATTGAATTCAACATTTCCAAATTGTATGTTTTAGGGGTAAAATAATAAAATTAGTAAATTTCATATGGTAAAGGGTTGATCCAGCACAAAAAAACTTATGGATTCACATTCTCTAAAAAGTAGAAAAGCAACTATGCATCTTTTTAGATTTCAGACACATTTAATATCTTTTCAACTTTTTAGATCTGAATTTTCAAATTTATCAAACGCCACCTAAATTGATGACGGGACAAACACAAGATAATAAAAAGAAAAAAAAGCTTTGTTTGGCTTTAATGCTTGAAGTAGTTAAAAGAAGTCAGTGACCCATAAAACCTAAACATTCGACTCTCTCTAGCTCTCTCTCCCTCTCTCTCTCTCTCTCTCTCTCTCCACTATTGTTGCAAGTTGCAGCAGTGGCTCTCGCTCCCCTCTCTTCTCTCTCTCTCTCTCTCTTTGCCGTGTATTCCCGCCACCGCCGCTGTAGCGGCTCTCTCTCTCCCCTGTCTTCTCTCGCTCTCGCTTCCTCTCTCTCTCTCTCTCCTGTCTTCCCACCACCACCATCACCACCACCGCTATGTTCTCTCTCTCCCCTAGCAGCAACTCTCTCTCTCCCCCTGTCTTCCCTTCTCTCCCTCCCCCTCTCTCTCCCCCCCTTTCTCTCTCTCCCTCTCTCTCTCTCTCTCCCTCCCCCGTCTTTCCACCACTGCCACCGTCGTTGCAACAAGCAGTAGTGGTGGTTCGATACTTCGGTGAATAATAATAATGTTTTTATTAATTAATAATTATAAATTATTTTAATATTTTTTATTAAACATTAATTATTTTTTATTAAATTTACTTGTGTTATTTATTAATTATTAATTATTTTTATTAACTAGTAATTTTTAATTATTTCAATAATTTTTAAAAATTATTTTAATTTTAATTTTTGTAATTTATTAATTATTTTAATATTTTTATAATCATTAATTATTTTTTTTTAATTTTAATCATTTCATTTATTAATTAGTAATTATTAATTTATTATTTTTTATTTGTATTGTTTCAATATTATTTTGAGGTTGAAAATTATTATTTATGAGATAATGTAAATTGAATTCAACATTTCCAAATTATATATTTTAGGGGTAAAATAGTAAAATCAATAAATTTTAGATGGTAAAGGGTTGATCAACACAAACAAACTTATGGATTCAGATTCTTTAAAAAAGTAGAAAAGCAACTATGCATCTTTTCAGATTTCAAACACATTTAATATCTTTTTAACTTTTCAGATTTATCAAATGCCACCTATGTTCTTTTTCTAAAAGCCCACTTCGAAAATTGACTACTTTTAGAAGCCCCTTTAGACAAAAAATAATCCCAAGACTCTAGAATTTTTTTGTGACACCTTTCTCATAAAATATCCTCAGTCTACACTTCAAATAATTCAAACAGGATTCTAAGATAACTATTAGAAAATGGGTTCAACTATGATGCCGAAAGGTATGATAATAGAAAAGCTTAGAATCAATCAATTGACATCAATTAGAGTGATTTTCACCAAAATTTATCGAGTATTTATTGAATATAATGATGAATTCTAGATTTCCCACGCATAAGAACTCTACCCACACCTACCCACAAACCATTATAGTCGTGAATTGGGATCATCTCCCTATGCATAATAACATGAAAGCACAGAAAATGTTCCTCGTGTGGATAAATTTGTCTTATGCGCGCTTAGTGAGAGCAGATCCGGACTCGTCTCGGCAGGCTGCAGGCTTTCTAACGTAGGCCCAACATGGATAATCCGGAGAGCTCTCCCAAACGGACCCTTATATCATAACGTTAACGCATGCCACACTTCACAGTTCACACACAAAAGAAACGAAAAAAAATGTTGATGGTTGTAGCAAAGATGATATCAATTTTCGTCAGCTTTTCGATCTTCAGATGGAAAGTTACACAATTTGCTTCTTCTGAGAAGCAGTTTTGTTCGATTTTCCCCATTTATCGTATTTGGAATGGATAGATAACTTCCCAAGTTTTTGTTACAAGAATGTCCCAATAATTTGAATTTTGAAGAGGTAACAAAAGACCAACCCTTTCTCTGTAAATCCTTCTCTCTATTATTTGCGACTGTTTCCTTTTCTTAATTGTTGTTACTAAAGAGTTGAAGCAAAAGTGCATAACCTACTCCTTGATTTCCGAAATGTGGGATTCATGTTCTTGGGAATTTTTGATTCCACATGTTCTTGGGATGCTGTCGTATATTTTACCATTTTGTTTCGATTTTCATGAACTACAACTATGAGAATCTCTCTCTGTTCTGGATGCTTTCTGGAATTTTTGGGATTTATTTTCTTCTTTTTTTTTAATTAATTTGGGGTGGGGGATCCCTTGTTCCTTTGTACAGGTTATGGAGACATTCATGCGGTGAACACCAGGGAGATGATTTTTATTATGGTCTATATATCCTTTGATATGGTGTTAGGGGCCTACTTGATTGGTAACATGACAGCTCTGACTGTCAAGGGATCCAATACAGAGAGGTTCCGGGACAAAATGACAGATCTCCTTAGATACATGAATAGGAACAAGCTGGACAAGGATATCAGATCACAAATAAAAAGCCACTTGAGGTTGCGGTATGAGAGCACCTACACTAAAGCTAGTGTTCTTGAAGACATTCCTGTAGCCCTCCGATCGAAGGTAGTAACTTCACTCTTCGAACATAGTTTACCCCGTAATTTGCATGTTCATATACAATTGAATCATGTTTATAACCTAAGTTGATTCAAATGCATGTTAAGCTTTCTGCAAGTTTGTGTAAGTTGTTAGTCCCTGTTTGTGCAAGCTATACATTAATAGGCAGCTCATGGCGTCTTCTATGCCTATGCTCAAAATGGGTGTTTCCTATGTAGGAACTTGAGTGATCTAGAAAAGATTTCTGTAGGTGTGAAAGTTATTGAAAATTGACAAACAATAAAGAAAAATGAGAAGCAGAGAGGAGAATGAGATTGCTGAAAAGTATAAAGTCTCAAAGATAAAGATCTGGGCAACATTATACATTAGTAGACACCATAGGTAGTCCAAAATAATGGAACAAATGCCCAATTCCCACATTACTCAATTCCCTAATCCCTATCAATCAAATCCAATTACATATGTTTTCCTTCTTTTATTTGTAAACTAGCTGACTTAATTCCCAGTGTAACTCAAACATCAATCAAGATGGTCCAACTTAACAAATGACAAAATATCATTATATAACCTTTTGAACTCCTTAATTGTTCAAAACCATATCAAAAGGAATAACTGTAGTTCTTGGATGGTGGTTCCAAGAGTGGCTAGATGGATTCTATAGTTGGTTTGGGCTGTGTCAGTGGTTGTGTTTGCTGCCATCTAGTTGCATCTATAATTGATTGGTGCTTGAAATGTTTCAAAAGTTTTTGATTCCATGTTGATTCTGTGACAACTTAAATTGTTGACTTTGTTTTTCAAATCATTTAGCCACCTCACAATTTGCAAACACAAGTCATCTTGCTATCATTTTGTAAATCTCCCACAGTCATTTCCACCTCATTGTGTAGCCATACTGCCACAATGGTAAACAACCTCATGCTGCAAAACAGAAGGTGCTATACCAATTTATGTAGCCTAGGGTAGCTATAGGTAAACAGATAAATAACGTAAGCTAAACTGAAAGGTTTTGGAGAGGGTGATTATGGTTATAGGGGAGAGGGAAAGAATGAAAATGGTTCATTCCAGATGGGATATAAGGTAAAAGAAAGATAGGATAGAAGAAATAGAGGTCAGCTTTTAGGATTAGGGTGGTTTGGCCTAAGCAAAGGAAGAAAATTTGGGTGACAAGGTTCATCTAAAGGAAAAAACAGAGAAAAGGGAAGACTCTTCAGTGGAAATGTCAATCTCTAACAAATAGGAAAATTTGGGTAAAAATGTTCTTTTTATCTTTTTTTGTGGCAAGTGGTACCCTCAGGTCGACTTAAAGACTTTGTTCCTTACCTCATTCTTCTCTACTTCTAAGAAAAGGGGTAAGGTGCTATAAAGATTTACAAGATCTGCCTCTTTTCGATGTGTTTGGGAGGAGCAGAATGCAAGACTCTTCAAGGATAAGGAAAGAGCAGTTGAAGAAACCATTGAAAATGTTTTTGATGGAGGATGATTTGGCCGGCCAACCACGAAGAGACACATGGCAAGCCTGAACTGTCAGGTGACACCTCGGTACCACATGGAGTAGGTTGGCTAGATCCGAGATGTTCCAAACCTACTTGCCCGGCTTAGACCTTGACCTGGAGAGGACAACAGATCGCTCCTTGATAGGGTAGCACACACCACCTTGAGAGAGCTAGCTGAGGGCCTTGGAAACTGACTTGATTCCAACTTGGGCTAGTCAAGGACTTGATTAGTCAGCTATCTAGAATACCGAACTACCGACCTATGTGGCGGGTCACCCTTATCCGGGGTAATGTGACCTACGTTTTCGAGTTAGGCGGCGACATGTTACCTACTTGGCGTGGACAACCCCATCTCCCGCACGATTCAAAGAGACTGGACCCAAAGATAGCAGACTGATAAGGCTCGATATGCATGGATATTCCAGACATGGAACTCGGACCCTTTCGCCTATAAAAGGACCTCAACACTCCTTCACAAGGTACGTGCAATTAAGTGCAAGTTATCTCTCTTCTAGCTCTTAATACTCTCTTGCTCTCTTGCATACTTCAGCTCGACTAACTTAAGCATCAGAGTGCTCTCCCTAGGTCTAAACCCCCAGACACTCTGATCCTATCCATCTTGCAGACCGATTCGTTGACCTCAGAACTCGTTGTCTGAGTTGCCCTCCAATAGGGAAGCAGGCAATTTCGAGCAGCATCAGTTTCCATTAAAGTGGCAAATTGGGTGAAAATAATGGACCTTTTCTCATGTTTCATTGTGGTTGATATTATTAGAAACTAGAGACAGGTGGCAAGCTTGTCCCCAAGCAACACAAAACCGTTATCCTATTGGACCCTTCCTCAACAGGGTCTAATAGATAGGGGTGTCAACGGTATTCAAAAATCCGATTTCAAATTCAAGATTCGACATAATTGAATCTAATTCGGATAATTTGAATATCTAATCAATTGAATTTGGATATCCTATTCATATCGAATAGCTAATCGGATTCGAATTTGGATATGATCTTATTTGATTTGATAAATATCCGAATTCGACTGATTATTTAATTCTTATATATAACATTTAAAATATTTAAATGTTTTATACAATTTATATATAAAATAATTTATATATTTATATACTTTATGTAAATAAAATATTTATTAATTACCTAAAATAATTAATTGATTGAATTCGAATCAAATAGAATATACAAATATTTAATCGGATTCGAATTTGAATATTAATTTTCAATACCTGTCGGATATCGAATCGAATTCAGATATTGGATTTTCTAATCGGATTTGAATTCGGATATTGTCTGATTCGATTCGAATTCGATTTGTTTACACTCCTACTAATAAATCTAAGTTTTGATGTCCATAGATCAGGTAATCTAGGACTATCAGGAAGAGGTAGATCATTCAAGAATGAAGCTGGACAATCTTAGGATTATTCTTTGGACATATATGGATCGGAGAGGGACCATTACTTGGTATAATGGTAATATCTTGGGATGACAAGCGTCAGAACATTGGTTTGAGTCTAAGAGCAGTCATTTGTGCAAAAAAAAAAAAAAAAGATGCCAAATGTTGGATCTAGTTCACCACTCCCACCCCAAATAGATGGGACCAATATTGGATAATGATCCATAGGGGTTTGAGATTCAGCTTGGGTAGAAGTGGGCAGTTCTTATAAGTTTAAGAAGGGCAAGAACTCTCAACATGAGAAACTTGGAATTTGAAGGTGTCTCACAAGTTCTAGCAGGATGGCTGAATGACAATAAAGATGCTTTTTGGAAATATTGTTATGTCTTGAGAGAACTACAAAGACTAATAGGTGAGCTAAAGGTTAAGGTTAGATGGATAGAATGGGAAGCTATTGGTTGGAAGGTTGATTGGAAAAGCAAGGGGCATCAAGGGATCAAATTTAAATGTAATTAGGGACCTCCAAAAAATTCGAGGAGCCTTTGGAGTAAGATACTCTCATACTGTTAATGTAACCAAAGTTTTCTCTCAGTTGAAACTTAGATTGGTTGGGATTGGGCCAACAAAGAATTATAAGAAGGTATAGTAGAAGAATGGGCAGTAAGACTATTATGCCAATAGATGAAGCTATTGATAACGAGAAGTCGTAGGGTGCTTCTAACCCGGGTAAATAACTGGTGACTGGTCTATGTAAAATAGCATCTGAAAAGGATTCCATTTCTATTGTAAGTGATCCTGCTAAAAGTCTTGAAAGGAAGGAGGAGAAAACCAGAAGCACTTCTGTTAAGGTAGCGGATAAAAAGGATGGAGATTGGTAAAAGCCTGGGTTTGTTTTTCTGGGGTGGTGAGGAATTTGCTAGGAAAGATTTGAAGAGTTTGAAAGGAAGAAGAAAGAAGAAAGATCGAGAAAAGGGGCAATTGGAGGAGGGAGATGGGATGAAGATAGTGGTGACTAAGAGGAGGTGTTTACAGGGGATAAGGTCCCTTCTTCAGCTAGGCTTGTCGTGTTCGCATTGCAGCTGGCCTTTTGTGAAGTTGGCATAGGATTTGGTTCTAGAGGAGTTAGTTTCTTTACTTTTATTAGAGTATTTTTGTTGGATTTTATTAGAGTATTTTTGTTATATTTTATCAGAGTATTTGTTGGTTGTTAATTAATGTAAAAGTGTCTAAGCTAGTCTTCTCTTTTCTCAGGTGATATCTTATCACCTTCCTCTTCCTTTTGTATTCTCTTTTATTTTAATGAAATTTTCATTTTATTCTTCAAAAAAAGGGATCAAATTTATTGGGGACAAGTCGTTTAAGGGGGGCAGAATTTGTAACTTGTGAGGTGGTCAGCCGAGGGTAACTATCCAAAATGGGGACATTTCATAATGATGTGTTTTAAAAGAAAATATAATCAAACATTTGGTATTTCCACCTTTAAGGACCTTTACCCATCTTTGTATTCCCTCTCCCTTTTTAAAAGCGAACCCATTCAAAGATTAGTTTCTTTCTCCTAGTACTTTAGCTTTAGTTGGAATTTGGGTTTCAAAAGAGATCCAAGAAAAAGTAAATCAGTCCTCTAAAACTGATACAAACTTGATTAAAAATAGAGAAAAAAGTAGAAAGGTAGAAGACAGATGAACAAAAGAAGAAGATGGAGAAAAAAAGAGGAGGAAGAAGAAGAGTCCGATAATCTCCTCTCTCTCCTCACTAGTCCTTTTGTTAATCTTCATTTTCTAAGTTAATTACAAGTACGCCCTTAAGTGGGTGGCCAGCTAAGCAAGAACTTAAAATAAACTTGTAAAAAGAAGTAACGGGCCCATAAAGACAGGCTTGTTAACAAACAAATAAATAACACACTACATAAATAAAAGAATAGTTACTAGGGCTCATTCAGCCCAGTCTCTCTACACTCCCCCTCAAACTGAGCATAGATGTCAGTCATGCCTAGCTTGCTTATATAGTGTGTCAGCTACCCTCTTGGAACACCCTTGGTCAAAAAATCAGCCAGCTGCTCTTTTGAAGAGATAAATGGCAAGCAAACTTCCCTTGAAGCAAATCTTTCCCGTATAAAATGTCTATCAACCTCTATGTGCTTAGTTCTGTCATGTTGAATAGGATTATGTGCAATGTCGATAGTTGCCTGGTTGTTAGAGTAAAGCATCATTGGCTTTTCATAGTCAATTCCCAACTCTTCTAAAAGTGATCGCAGCCATAGTAATTCTGACACTCCATGTGCCATTGCCCCGTACTTTGCTTCAGTAGAGGATTTGGTAACTACAGATTGTTTGTTACTCCTCCATGAGACAATGTTCCCTGCCACCAAAGCACAATATCCCAAGGTGGATCTCTTATCATCAATACATCCAGCCCAATTAGCATCAGTGTATGCTTCCAACTTCGTGTGTTCATGCTTGGCAAATAGAATACCTTTCCCCGGAGTACCTTTCAAGTAACACAAAACTCTTTCTGCAGCAGCTAAATGCGTATCTCTGGGAGAATGCATAAACTAACTAATAACACTCATTGCATAGGAAATATTTGGCCGAATAATGTAGAGATGTAACAACTTCCCAAGCAGTCTCTGAAACACTCCCTTATTAGGTAAAAGTTCACCATCAGGAGCAGAAAGCTTATGATTGGGATTTATAGGGGTGGAAGTCAGTTTAACACCAAGTTTACCAGTCTCTTCAAGGAGGTCAAGAACATACTTGCATTGAGAAATGAAGATACCATCCTTATCTAGCAACTTTAATTCCCAAGAAATACCTGAGAGCTCCTAAATCCTTGATCTCAAATTCAAAGTTAAGAAATCTTTTGAGTTTACTCACCTCCTGGGTGTCATTACCCATGACCACAATGTCATCAACATAAACAATCAAAAAGTCACCAAAGAGTTACTTCTTTTAAAAAAAAGTATGGTAGATTGAGTTTGTGTGTAACTAAAGGAGACAAGAGCAGCCCTGAATCTCTCAAACCAGGCTCGATGAGACTGTTTGAGACCATATATGGATTTATGCAATTTACACACCTTCCCTTGCATTTCCTTTCTGTACACCCCCGGAGGCAAAGACATATAGACCTCTTCATGTAGGTCTCCATTAAAAAAGTCATTTTTAACATCAAACTGGTGGACAGACCAATCAAAAATAGCAGCTAGAGACAACAAAACCCAAATTGAGGTCATCTTGGCCATAGGAGCAAATGTTTCAAGGTAGTCAATACCATACATCTGAGTGTAGCCTTTAGCAACCAATCGGGCCTTAAAACCTCTCAATAGTGCCATCAGAATGATATTTAATGGTGAATACTCATTTACAACTTACTGGTTCCTTTCCTTCAGGCAAATCCATAATATCCCAGGTATGGTTCTTATGCAAAGCATCCGGTTTAGTCATCATAATGTCCCTCTATTCAAGTTTGGATAGGGATTTTGGTTCAGACCTTGGAATCACATGGGAAGAGACAAAAGCAAGAAAATAGTAATAGGTAGGGATAGAAGGCTATGGGACAAGTGTTTAGAGATACAATGTGCTATACACTTTTGCTTACCTTTGCGAAGGGCAATAGGAAGATCAAGGTCTGGGAAGGAAATAGGTGGGTCAGAGGAAGGCTGACCTGTTATCTTAGTAAAGATGGGAGGTCCAAGAGGCTCTGCTGCAAGAGTGGAAACAACTTGCTCATGCTTGAATTTGTGTATTTGGTACCACCTTTGGAGAATAGGGTGTGGGGGAATTATAGGAGGAGGGGGAGCAGGAACACTTGAGGTAGACACACTAGAAGGAGAGGACAACTCAACAGAGGACTCAAAAGGAACTGTAAGGGGAACAACTGGAGACATAGCAAAAGGTTCCTCAGATTGCTCCCCCTTGGGAGAAATACTAAAGAAATGGGGTAGACTCAGCAAATGTGACATCCCGAGAGACAAAGCGGGTGCCACGAACTGGATCAAAACAGTAATGTCCCTTCCCTTCTGTGTGGAGGCATATCTTAGAAAAATACACTTATGTGCCTTAGGTTCAAATTTGTGTCTTTGATGGTTATGAACATGTACATAGAAAGTGCACCCAAAAACTCGGAGAGGAAGAGAAAAGAGATCCTCATCCGGAAATAGAAGACTAAATGGGGTTTTGAAACCCAGAACCTGGGAATGAATATAGTTAATAAAAAAGGTAGCAATAAGGACAACATCTCCCCAAAATTTAATAGGAACATGAGATGCAAAAATGAGGCATCTAGCAACCTCAACCACATGGAGGTTCTCCACTCCATTATGCTGTGGAATGTAGGAACAAGAACTTTGATGAATAACCCCAAAAGTCTCAAAGTAGAATGAAAGGTTCTTTTCAAAATATTCCTTAACATTATCATAATGGAATATTTTGATTTGGGTATTAAATTGGGTAAGGATAAGTTCATGAGATAAATCCAAGTGTAACGAGAATAATCATCAATAAAAAGGATAAAGTACTTGTAGCCCCCCATAGTAGGCAAATGATATGGACCCCATACATCAAAGTACACAATATGAAAATGAGAAATAGATCTTTTATTGCTTACTGAATAAGAATGTCTACAATGCTTTGCAAGTTCACAAGACTCATAATGAAGACTCGATAAAGACACTCCCTTAAACATATTGAGAAGCAAATGACTCAAAGCTGAAAAAGGCAAATGACCAAACCAGAAATGACATGGCATGACTCAATAGACTCTGACAAAATAGACTCTAAAGCTACTCCATGGGGTGGTCCAAGACTCCTATTAGGTGTGTCCAACAAGTATATTCCATTCACCTCATGGACACTCCCAATCGTTCTCTGAGATTTAAAGTCCTGAAAAACACAATGGGTAGGAAAAAAAGTTATGCTATAGTTCATGGATTTAGTCATGCTGCTAACAGATAAAAAGATTGGTATTAAGTTTGGAGACATGAAGGATAAAGGATAAAACAATGGTGTTATAGGTCTTGATATCCCCCTTACTAGAGATGGGAGCAAGAAACCCATCAACAAGGGATATTTTCTCTTTACTAGAGAGGAGATGATATGAACAAAAAAGGTTAGACAAGCTAGTCATATGGTCTGATGCACTAAAATCAATAATACAAGGGATTTTATGATTACTTGAAACAGAAGCATGATTTGCAGAAGTACGAATACCTGGGTGAGCAAATGCGGATGGTGGTGTGTTTCCTGAAGAGTGGGGTGTTGAGATAGTGGTTTCCCACGTGATTCAATAACCTTCCATACTTTTCAAACTCTGCTTTCATTGCTGCCAACTGTTCCATGGATGACTTTTCTTCACTCTCCTTATTCCCTCCTTTAGGCACTATGGCAACATTAACATTCTTAGGCTTTCCTGTTTGACCGTTCTTCTTAAAATTTGCTATTATTGCTATTATTCTTAAACCTGTACGGGAGAAGATCTAGATGAAGCTTCTAGCAAGTGTCCTTAGTATGCCTCGGTTTGTTGCAGTATTCACATATCACCTCTTTCTTTTCAATTGGACCCTTCAGCTTTATTCTAGCATGTGCAAAGTGTTCTGTAGGTCGACTCTTTAATTGAACCTGCCGCCTACTCTCTTCACTACTTACCATAGCATATGCCTAGGCAAGAGTGACCTCATCCTTGGCCAGAATATTCTGCTTAATAATGTCAAATTTAAGGTTGAGTCCTATAAGAAACTCAAACACCCTGTTCCGTTCCACTAGTTTCCTATGCATCCTTATTACTCTCCCATACAACTGTCTCAACATCAATTTCCTACCATAGTGATTTCAGCATAGAGTAGTAGATTGCTACACTCTTCAACTTATGAGCTCTTGCCACATTCAACTTCTGTGAATAGGTTTCTGTAACACTGTCCCAGATCTCCTTGGATGAAGATATTCAAAGATAATGTTGACTTATATGGGACTGCATAGAGTTGACCAACCATCCGATTACTGTGTAGTTCTCTTGCATTCATTTCTCAAATGCAGGGTCTGTCTCTATGGGTTTCACTTTACTGTCTGTTAGATACCCTAATTTACCTTAACTGCAGACAAATCCATATAGACTGTGCCCAAGCTTGGTAATTGGTTACATGCAACTTAATTGTGGTTACTCCATTAAAAAGGGAAGAGAGAGAAGAGGCAGTCGCTCCTACCAGAGCTTCCCAACCTCCTTCAAGTCTTAATTGCACACTTCTAGGATTCAAAATACACCTCCCAAGCACTGAGCGCCACACCAAAAGCTTCTCCTTGACCCGTAACTTTAAAGCTCTCTAATCGGCTAGGGTTTTGGGTAGAAAAATACAGTATCATTTGTTGGCAGTTTTCGACTAGACTTCAACTCTCCAAATCCTCCATCAACGAGGCAAAAGATCCTCTAAACTATAGGGAACTTATCTCTCCATACACTCTCCTAATCGAAGGGTGTATAGGAAAAGAGAAAAGAAAAAAGGGAAGGGAAAAAACCTGCTCTGATACCAAGAAGTAAATCAGTCCTCTAAAATTGATATAAACTTGATTAAAAATAGAGAAAAAAAGTAGAAGAAAGGTAGAAGACAGCAGAACAAAAGAAGAAGATGGAGAAAAGAAGAGGAAGAAGGAGAATTCGATAATCTCCTCTCTCCCCTCACTAATCCTTTTGTTAATCTTCATTTTCTAAGTTAATTACAAGTATGCCCTTAAGTGGGTGGCCAGCTAAGCAAGAACTTAAAATAAACTTATAAAAAGAAATAACAGGCCCATTAACAAACAAATAAATAACACACCACATAAATAAAAGAATAGTTACTAGGGCCCATTCAGCCCAGTTTTAGGGTTATTTTAGTCTTTTCCCTTCTTTAAATCAGTGTTTTTTGGTCTCTATTCTCAAGTATTTGTATACAGGGGTAATAGTGTAATTTTACCTTTTATTATGAATTAAACATTCTGGGTGACAGTTCTCTTCTTCGATAGAAGCTGTGTAGCCCTATTCTGTTCGACCTTTCTTCTCTTCTTCTTCTTCATCTCTTCTCCTTCTAGGCTCATACCAGAAGCCTTCTTTTATTTATTTAATTAAATACAGGCCTGATAACATGGTATCAGAACCTGGTTGATCGAGTTTCTTGACTGCATCACTGAAGGATGCCTGCAACTGGTTTGGCTGAGTTTTTATACCAATATGAGAACAAAGGAAGGGGAAGAACCTAAAAGGGCTGATCGCCCAGAAGGTTAAGAGGCTTCTATGCCTCAACCTGCATCGTTGGTCGACTGTTTGATGGTGGTTTAGACTCTCTCTACTTGGCAGTTCAAAGAGGGACTATGAATGTGAAGTTCGGCTGATTGTTGGTTGTGGTTGATGTGTTTGGTGGGTTGTTTTCTAGGAATCAGGAGGTTAGTTGACTTGTAGAAGTTTTTATGCTGATATTCCAGGTTTAGGGGTTGCGGCTATGCTGTTGAATTTTCAAAAACAATAGCCAAGTTGGTTGAATGCTGTTGTTGAGTTGGGAAGGTGTTCGTCTAGGGAGAGTGTTGCAGAAGTAATTGATGGCTGCCTCTAGCAGTGAATACAAAACTAGTGTGATGGTACAACCTGATTTCATGGCTGTACAAATGACGTTGGTTAAACTTAATGGTGCCAACTATGTACCATGGGCAAAGTCGGTGGAGGTAAATTTGATGGCGAGAGGAAAGTTAAAATATATTAAAGAAAACAAACCAGACCTAGGAGCTGCAAGGTATGATGATTGGATCTAGGAGAATGCACTGATTATGACATGTCTTTGGAACAATATGGAACCTCGTATCAGTGTGAATCTTATGTTCTTTGACACTGCGCAAGAAATTTGGGAACATGCTAAGCAGTTGTATTCTGGACAAGACAATGTAACTAGAATCTATCAATTGTATCAGGTGTATTTTCAATTACAACAAGGTGATAGGAGTGTGGAAGAGTACTATGCTTGCTTGAAGAGTTTGTGGAATGAATTGGATTCATATCAGCCTCTTTCAATTGATCTCAAAGTGCAAAAACAACAGAGAGATCAGTTGGATGTGTCACGTTTTCTTTATGGATTGAGGTCTGAATTTGAACCAATGCATGCCCAGATTTTAGGTAGCAGTGACATACCTACACTATCAGAAGTCTTCTCTAGAGTAAGAAGGGTTACGAGTCCACATACAAATAGCTCTCCAGTATTAGAGAAGTTGATCCTAGCTGCAACCAGAGGTGGTAGAGGTGGCTCACGTGGTAGAAGTAGCTATCCCGGAGGTGGTAACCGTGGTGTGAGAGGAGGTCACAATGGTGGTAGAGATGGGAATTTTAGAGGTTGTGGAGTCAATATTGCTGGTCGAGGAATGATCAAAGAATGCAGCTATTGTGGATGGGAAGGACACACTGTGAACCACTGTTATGATCTGCATGGCCCACCTTCGGGCCAATCATGCTATTATAGAAGGACATAGTGGTACTACGAGAGATGACTCTGTTGGAAAGTAGAAGATTGACTCTCTGATTGATTCTCCATAATTTTAGGTCCATCAGTTTAGGAAACTTAATTTCCTAGAATCATGGGATATCCTAGAATCATGGGATATTAATTGGAGAATCCCACTGATATAGAAATTAGTTTTTTAGGAAAAGTTAGTTTCCTATTTTATCACCCTGTAAATTAGCTCTGTAATTCTATATAAAGTTGTGTATATGCTCCTTCCAAGACAATACAATCAATTCATTTTTTCTCTCAAATTTTCACATGGTATCAGAGCCAGGTTACGACCTAATCCACACATAGTATCTCTTTGGTCATCTTTGCTGCGTTCAAGAACTCTCAAACAGTATTTGGGAGGCTCTTGAGTGTCCTTGATTCTTCTTCGAGATCGGCTACAGATCTGAACTCTACATTTTTGCTTCTTCTGGACTGTTGCGCCATTGGATTCATCCTTGTTTTCTTGGATCTCTTTGTAGAGACATTAGATCAGTCTGAAATCTTAGATCTGGTGTTGCCCAGAGCAGATTTACTGAATTCCTTTGGTTTCATTTGGATCAGTTTTGATTTTGAGTGGTTTCGTTCCACTCTTCAGTTTGGTGGAGCATTACAGTTACCTTTTTTTTTTACATTGGCTGAAAGATTCTTTAGGCCTTCATCGTCAATCCTTACTAAGTTTTTCAGACCTTCATTGTCTGTTTTTTTCTCTTTCTTGAAGCCCACCCAATATGTCAGAAGCCACCGTATCAAATACTATTGCACAATCGGAAGAAGTTTCCTCACATCAAGCATCTGGCGACCTGCAAAACATTCAGGCAGCATATAGGTTGAACGGGAAAAATTATTTGAAGTGGTCTCAGTTTGTTCGAACATATTTAAAGGGAAAAGGAAAGCTTAGCCATCTCTTAGGGACGGGACTGAAGGAAGGAGATCCAAGATTTGATGCATGGGACGAAGCTGACTCCATGATCATGTCATGGTTATGGAATTCAATGAATCCTGAAATCAGCGACACGTGTATGTTTTTATCCACGGCTAAAGAGATCTGGGATGCCGTCCGACAAACATATTCAAAAGCACGTGATGCAGCACAAGTGTACAAAATGGAAACACTTTCTCAACACTTTCTCAATTTTATCCCGATCTACGTACAACAAATAATCTCACCCCAAGAATCTTTGGATGCACTGCTTTTGTCCATGTTCATACCCATAATAGAGGGAAGTTAGATCCAAGAGCCATCAAGTGTATTTTTGTGGGTTATTCGTCCACCCAAAAGGGTTATAAGTGTTACCACCCACCTACTAAAAAGTTCTTTGTCTCTATTGATGTCACTTTTGAAAAAAAAACACCATATTTCACTCAACCTTATCTTCAGGGGGAGTCTTTGTCATTCATTGAAGATAAGGACAGAGAATTGTTCCCGCTTGGTCTACCTACAGTTTCTCAACACCCAAACTCAGCATCTATACCAGTTCAATCCGTATCTGCACCTATCGAACCACCTCAAACCAAACCAACTTCTTCACCCATTCATACCAGATCCATGACAGAGAATGATGAACTTTGTGACTCTATGAGATTGCAGGTATATTCAAGAAGAAGAAACCAGGATCCTAATCTTGTGCAGGTTCAAGATTCAACTCCTAATCTTGAGAATGAGGTAAATACAGTTTCAGAAATTTCTTCTGAATTAGCATCTGACCAAGATCTTCCTATTGCCCTTAGGAAAGGCACAAGAGAATGCACTAAACATCCCTTATATCCCTTAGCAAATTTTGTGTCCTTTAAAAAATTCTCACCATCACATAGGAGTTTCCTTGTTAGTCTAAACACCATTCATATTCCTAATACTTTATCTGAGGCATTATTTGATGAGAAATGGAAAGATGCTATGAGAGAAGAGATGCAGGCTCTAGATAAGAATCAAACATGGGAAATTGTTGACCTACCACCAGGAAAGAAACCCGTGGGCTGCAAGTGGGTTTTCACAGTAAAGTACAAGTCAGACGGCTCTCTAGAAAGGTACAAGGCAAGACTCATGGCAAAAGGATATACACAAACCTATGGTGTTGACTATCAGGAGACATTCGCTCCAGTGGCTAAGATGAATACGGTAAGAATTTTGTTGTCACTAGCAGCTAACTTCGATTGGTACTTGGAGCAATTTGATGTAAAGAATGCTTTTCTTCACGGTAATTTAGAGGAGGAGATATACATGGATATTCCTCCGGGCTTCAAAGGAAATCTAAAAGGAAATAAAGTTTGCAGGTTGCAAAAAGCACTATATGGTCTCAAGCAATCACCTAGGGCGTGGTTTGGAAGATTTACTAAAGTTATGCTTGCCATTGGATACAAACAAAGTCGGGGAGATCATACACTCTTTATAAAGCATTCGGATGTAGGGGGAGTCACGGCTCTTCTGGTATATGTCGATGACATAATTGTGACAGGAAATGATGAAAAGGAGAAGGAAGCCTTGAGAAGATGCCTAGTCAAAGAATTCGAAATAAAAGAACTTGGGAGATTGAAGTATTTTCTAGGGATTGAAGTAGCTCATTCCAGAGAAGGCATCTTTATCTCACAACAGAAATATGTAACAGATCTTTTAAGAGAGACAGGAAAGTTAGCATGCAAACCATCCTCCACACCGATTGAGCCAAATCACAAATTGGGAGAAGCAAATGAAGATCCAGCCGTGAATAGGGAAATGTACCAAAGATTAGTAGGAAAACTTATATATCTTGCCCACACAAGGCTAGACATAGCATATGCCGTGAGCGTGATTAGCCAGTTTATGCACAACTTGAAAGAGATTCACCTACAGGCAGTCTATAGGATACTACATTACCTAAAGGCTAATCCTGGCAAAGGAATCTTGTTTAAAAGAAATACTGGATTAACCCTAGAGGCATACACCGATGCAGATTATGCAGGCTCTCCCATGGATAGGCGGTCCACTACAGGTTACTGAACATTCCTTGGAGGAAATCTTGTGACATGGAGGAGTAAGAAGCAGAATGTGGTAGCTAGATCAAGTGCAGAGGCAGAATTCAGGGCAATGGCTCAGGGAGTATGTGAATTACTATGGCTCAAGATAATTTTGGAAGACCTAAAGATCAGATGGGAAGGTCCAATGAGATTATTCTGTGACAACAAGTCAGCTATTAACATTGCTCACAATCCCGTCCAACATGACAGGACAAAGCACATTGAGATAGATAGGCATTTCATAAAGGAAAAGCTGGATAGCGGATTAATTTGCACTCCATACATCTCAACGAATGGTCAACTGGCAGATGTGCTGACAAAAGGGCTTTGTAGTGTGGCATTCCAAGGACTTATCTCCAAGCTGGGGATGAAAGATGCATATTCACCAGCTTGAGGGGGAGTGTTGGAAAGTAGAAGATTGACTCTCTGATTGATTCTCCATAATTTTAGGTCCATCAGTTTAGGAAACTTAATTTCCTAGAATCATGGGATATTAATTGGAGAATCCCACTTATATAGAAATTAGTTTTTTAGGAAAAGTTAGTTTCTTATTTTATCACCTTGTAAATTAGCTCTGTAATTCTATATAAAGTTGTGTATATGCTCCTTCCAAGACAATACAATCAAATTTTTTCTGTCAAATTTTCATAGACTCCACTGCAATAAGTACTGGGAAGGAGAAGGAAATGGTTTCCATCACCCAAGAAGAGTATGAAAAACTTCGTCTGTCTTCTTCTTTCGGTAATACTGCAACTCTTGCAAAGTTAGGTACAACATGTCTTCTTTCGGTAGTACTACATCCCGTGTTTCTGGTATTGGTGATGTTTCTTTACATTCTGATTTTACTTTATCGTCGGTCTTATATGTTCCTAAATTTCCCTTTAGTCTTATGTCTACTAGTAAGTTGACAAAAACTTTGAATTGCTCCGTCTCATTCTTTCCGTCCTATTGCATTTTTTTAGGATCTCAAGACGGGGAAGACGGTTGGTGGCAGGCATGAAGCTGGAGGATTGTATTATCTTGATGGTGGTGGGTCACAAACAGCTCTTCATTCCTCTATTACACCATTGTAGTGGCACTGTTGAATGGGTCATCCTTCTATTCCAGCTCTCCAGAGTCTTGTTCCAGAGGTTGTGTTTGTTCGTGTGTTACAGTGTGAAGCTTATCAGCTTAGTAAGCATCATCGTGTCTCTTTTGTTCCAAGGGAGCCTACTAGAGTCTCATGTCTTTTTGAACTTGTTCATTCAGATGTTTGGGGTCCTTGTCCAATTGAATCTTACAATGGTTTTAAATATTTTATTTCCTTTGTTGATGATTTTTCAAGAATGACTTGGATTTATTTAATGAACTCGTACAGAGGTGTTTGATATATTTCTCTCCTTTTATGCTGAAATTAAGAATCAATTTGGTATCTCCATTAAATACTTTCAATCTGACAATGCAAAAGAATATTTTCAACGCCCATTTCGTATGTTCTTTGAATCTCATGGCATAACACATCAATCATCTTGCTCCTCTACTCCACAACAAAATGGAGTGGCTGAGCGGAAGAATAGACATTCTTTTGAATCTCATGGCATAATACATCAATTTTGTATCCCTTTTATCGTCTGTGTTTGTTCCTAGATCTCTTCAAGATTCTCTTCTCTCTCTGGAATGGAAAAAGGGTGATGGATGAGGAATTTCATGCTCTTTAATCTAATCATACTTGGGACCTCACTTCTCTGCCTCCAAGAAAGAAAGCAGTTGGCTGTCGGTGGGTTTACACTGTTAAGCATTGTGTCGATGGTAGAGTGGAGAGATATAAAGCACGCTTAGTAGCTAAAGGGTATACACAGACCTATGGTGTTGATTATACTGATACCTTTTCACCTATGGCTAAAACGGGTTCGGTCCGGGTGCTTATTTCCCTTGTTGCACACTTTGATTGGCCGTTGTTCTAGTTGGATATTAAAAATGCATTTCTTTACGGTGACCTAAAGGAAGAGGTGTATATGGAGCAACCTCCAGGGTACGTTGCTCAGGGGGAGGAAGGTAAGGTGTGTCGATTGAAGAAAGCAATTTATGGGTTGAAGCAATCTTCGGGGGTCTAGTTTGGGAGATTCAGTAGTGTAGTACAATAGTTTGGGATGACACAATGTAGGGTTGATCATTTAGTGTTCAGTAGAGACACTACCTCTGGGAAGATTGTGTTAGCAGTCTATGTTGATGACATCATTATCATAGGAAGTGATGAGAATGCATTGAAAAGCTCAAACAGTTTTTACAAAACCAGTTCCAGACTAAGGACTTGGGGAACTTGAAATATTTTTTGGGCATAGAAGTAGCAAGGTCAAAGTTGGGAGTCTCTCTCTCACAAAGGAAGTATTTGCTTGACCTGTTGGATGAAAATAGCCTTTTAGGGGCAAAGCCAGTGGATACCCCTATAGATCCAAATGTGAAGATGTTTGATAGTGAGGGGGAGCCGCTAGATGATCCTGGACAGTACATGAGAGTAGTAGGAAAACTGATTTATTTAACCATTACAAGACCTAACATTTCCTTCAGCATTGGATTATTGAGCCAATTCATCCAGAACCCAAGGACAATCCATTGGGAAGGCATTGTTAGAGTTCTATGCTATTTGAAGGGGGCTCTAGGTTAAGGGTTGTTGTATAAGAAAGAGGGGAAACTTTCCTTGGAAGGATACATAGATGCTGATTGGGCAGGGTCGGTTACTGACAGGAAATCAACAACTGGTTACTGCACTTTTTTGGTAGGGAATTTGATTACTTGGAAAAGCAAGAAGTAGAATGTGGTGGCTAGGAGTAGTGCTGAGGCCGAGTACAGAGCCATGGCCCACACTACATGTGAGTTGGTGTGGTTGAGACAATTGTTACAAGAGATGGGAATACCAATCACAACCCCCATGAAGCTATTTTTTGACAACCAGGCTGCCATTTATATCTCTTCCAATCCAGTGTATCATGAGAGGACCAAACACATAGAGGTGGATTGCCACTTTGTTAGAGAAAAGGTGGTCAGTGGAGAAATCATTACCCCATACGTGAAGTCTGAAGATCAACTAGCTGATTTGTTGACCAAAGGCTTGAGTGGTGCTCGGATGAAATACATTTGTAACAAGTTGGAGTTTATGATATATATGCTCCAACTTGAGGGGGAGTGTTAAAATACAGCTTTGTTTCAGGGTTATTTTTGTCTTTTCCCTTCTTAAAATCAGTGCCTTTTGTCTCTATTCTCAAGTATTTGTGTACAGGGGTAATAGTGTAATTTTACCTTTTATTATGAATTAAACATTCTGGGCAGCACTTCTCTTCTTCTTCTTCAACTCTTCTCCTTCTAGGCTCATACCAGAAGCCTTTTTTTTATTTATTTAATTAAATACAGGCCTGATAACAATGATGCTAGAATCTGGATTCCCAATTCTCTGGGTCTTTTTTTCTTGTGTCTCTTTTTTCTCTCAGTTGTGCTCAGTTCCTAACCCTCAACATTTCTTTTGGAAAGAAGTCTAGTCTAAGACCATTCCCCTTAAGGTTGGATCCCTTTGTTGGGAAGCCTCTCTTGGGAAATTAAACACTTTGGATACCTTGCAAAGAAAAGGCCCAACTCCTTTGCAAAGCAAATGGAGAGGGTTGTTACCATCTTCTAATTTCTTGTCCTCTTGTTGTGAATCTTTGGAAAATAATTTTTGGTCTTTCTGGGCGTAGGTGGACGATGCCTCTGCAAATCAGGGGGCTTTTCAACCCTACAACTTTCAGGTGGCCTAACTGCCTAAGAGAAGAGGTAGAATTTTATGGAGATGTGTTAGGGCTGCTTTTGTATGGACAGTTTGGGAGGAAAGAAATAACAGGACTTTTAATAATAAAGAAAGGGATGTAGCTACTGTTTGGGAATGTATGCTAATAAGGGCTATTAACTGGGACAAAGCTTTGGATTTATTCTCACTTTTCTCCTTTGAAGACATATGGAGAAACTGGGAATCTGTTGCAAACTCTTCTTTGGTTAAGGACAAACCTGTTGTAGACTGGAAGCCCCTAGAAGAAGGCTTCATAAAGCTCAACTTTGACGGCAGCAGCCTTGGCAATCCTGGACCTTCTGGTATTGGGGGTGTATTTAGGAATGAAGAGGGACAGATTGTTGCCTTATTCTCTGGCCCTATTGGAGTGGGGGATGTGGTTAGTGCAGAGGTGCAAGCTGCTATACAGGGAGCACAAACTGTTAGAGTTGAACTTTAGGAGGTTGATCATTGAAGGTGACTCTAAAGTGTAACTGGGTGGCTGAAAGAACCAGAGACAGTAGCTTGGTCTTTTAGGAGAGAGATGAGGAGGTTCAAGTGGTTTACTTCTAAATTCTAATCTCAGTGAGAGTTCAGAGGGAGAGGAGGTCGGCAAATGGGCTGGCTGATCTACTAGCTAAGCAAGGGGTGAAGAGGGATCTCTTATTCTGGGCTCAATTGTAATTTTACGTTGTTTTTAAGGCAGCAACTTGCAACTTCTGGGAGAACTCTGTTTTGTATCCACTTGTCAGCTTATTTTATTTATTTATCTTAATAAAATACGTCATGGTTCATCAAAAAAATGACAATATAATCAAGTACTTTCTGTTATTCATCCAAAAAGGAAAAAAGAAAAAGAAGAAAAAACTCAATGAAAAACTATATAATAGATTTAGGGGTGTTTTCTTCATCAATTATAGGCCTGCTACAGCCCTGCTGATTTGACATCAGTAGCAGTGCTTTAAAAGGCGTGCCTGAGGTGTGCCTAGGCGCCAGGCGAGGCACATTTTAGGGTAGGTCCTCGGCCAGGTCCTAGGTGCAGCACTTTCAAAAGGCACACACCTGATGCGCCTTGCGCCTTGGCCCAGGCATGCGCCTTTTGAAAATTGTATGCTTTTTTGCCTCAAGGGGGGTTCTTGGAGCTCCAGTTTTGGGCTTTTGTCTTGAGGGGTGTGGCACAAAGGTGACTCATAGAATTAGGAATGTAATATGTTTTACATCACATTAGCTACTTGAAGTAATGCAATTGAGGAAAAAAGAGATCGTGGGCTTTACATGCTTGAAAATGTTTTATATGTTTGGTTTTATTTTGAAAATTTCATTTGAATATGATTTACTTGTTATGTTTATGTATTTTAATTTTAGATAATAGGTTTTTTAAAATCATTAATTTTAAAAATTAAGTTTATATTTCTTATTAATATTATGTTTAATATTTTTGCACCTTGCTTTAAAATGGCACGTGCCTCGCCTCGTGCCTCTCGCCTCGGGCGCAAATTGGCCCTTGTGCCTTTTTTGCGCCTTGCGCTTTTAAAACACTGATTAATAGGGACTAGCTCAATGCTTGTCTATTAGTGCATGAAAAGGGAAATTAGTTTCTTTGATACTAACTCGGAAGATTTGTAATAGAAAAATAAGAATAGAAGAGCAGAAAAGAAGAGAGAAAAGGAAAGAAGAGACAGAGAGACGTTGAATTTAGGAAAAATAGTATATGGGCTAACACTCGTTCTTTTAATTTTTATACCTTCTTATAGAATGTAACAACTACAACTATACTCC
This sequence comes from Nelumbo nucifera, assembly GCF_055504915.1. Taxonomy (NCBI): domain Eukaryota; kingdom Viridiplantae; phylum Streptophyta; class Magnoliopsida; order Proteales; family Nelumbonaceae; genus Nelumbo; species Nelumbo nucifera. The sequence goes on from NC_142653.1 coordinate 77,918,200, forward strand.
CAGTGAATAAATAGAAAAATTCTGAATTACCCAATTAAACCTCCAAATTACTACAAAGTAAATCAGAAAAGTTAATAAGCTTCAATTGAGATCTGAATTGGAGATTTCAAATTGCATTAAGAAGAAACCACTTCCTCTACTCCTATCCCAACTGCCAGCTACCATTCAGCATGCAATTAACTTGAAAAAAAATACTATGATGATGAGCCCATACCAAAAATTACCTCCTTTTGGTTTTCTTCTGCTCTTTGGGTCTTCAGTTGTATACTTCAGCCCATATCCTGATATCTGGTTTTCATCAGAAACTCTACAAATCATTGTGCTTTGTATAAAGAAGCATTACTATTTGATCTTCAATTTGTAATCCTCTAGTTAGGTTTTTGCTTGGCCATGTAGAACATGGTACCCCATCTTCTTAGAGCCATGTCTAGATTTTGTTAGGGCTGTAAGCAAGTTATATTTGGATTAGATATATGTAGATCCAATTATATGTTGTGTATATCTTGATTCAATTCCAATCCAAAATAAATGAATTTGAATATTATGTACCTTTAATAAAATTAAGAAAAATGATGGCTTTGAGAGTTGAACCTGAATGAAACATTTCTCTCTTTTATTTCTTTCCTTTTTCTTTGTATAATTGGATAGGAAGGGGCCATTGCTTGATGCAATAGCAAAATCTTGCGCTGACAAGTGTAAAAATGTAAGTTTGGGTAAGAGAGTAGCTGTTTTGTGCAACAAAAAAATTGCTTACAGTTAGGTCTAGATCCATTCTACCCCTCCCAAGTGCCCAGATAGTTGTGACCAATATTGCGTAATGACCTTTTTGTATAACTGGATAGTGGGTTTGGATTGGATGCAATCATAAACAGATCTATCATTTGAACCATAGTTTGATCCATTGACATCTCTAGATTTGGTCATTCTATGAATAGAAAATGTTCATGTAGGATTCTTCTACTTTCAGTTGTGACTAATTGTTCTTAGTATTGTCACAGATTTCTCAGACTTTATACATCGAGATAATTCAACAGGTTCCTCTTTTCAAAGGATGCACAGACGAGTTCCTAAATCAAATAGTATGTTCAATCTTCATTTGGAAATTTTTTATTTATATGTATCACCCAGTGTTGTAGTGATCTTGGGCAGAAAACCTGTGCAGGTTATGAAGTTAAATGAAGAGTTTTTTCTCCCAGGAGAAGTTATCCTTGAACAAGGCAGTGCTGTGGATCAAGTTTATATTGTATCACATGGATGTTTGGTAAATTATGCATATTAACTGGAAATTACTAATTATTTGCCAGATAGTTGCATGCAGACTCACAGACCTCGCTACATATTATGCATCTGTCAAGTGTAATATATTTTTCTTTTTCTTTTTCTTTAGGTTCTCAATTCTAATATTTATTAGAGTTACAGTGGTTCTGCTTTGCCTTACATTTTCCATTAATGTGATAAGATTGTTCCTAAATTAATTAATGAAACTTCAGGTTGATGTTTTATTCTGTTACAGGACTGATCTGTACTGGTTTCAGCCTTTAATTAGCAGACAATAATAATAGCATGAGAGAGAGAGAGAGAAAAGAGAGAAAATAATAGAATAGGAGAGATTACTGATTCGAACTAGAGAAGATGTGACACTTGCACCCTAATTAAGTATGGGACATAGTACTTAAATCAGAACATAAATAAAAAACATTACACCACATTCTTAATATAAATAAAATGACCAAACTACCCCTGTATAGTCGTCTCTAACATAGGAATTCCTAAAGGCTAGAGGGGATGACTAAAACTGTACATCTAAATCAAAACAATGAGGGTGAGGTACCTTTTCTTGCCTCAAGCTGAGGGCTGTCAAGTTTAACATTATATACAGTACGTTTTTTTCACAAATCAATAAAAGTTTCAGTTATGGATACAAAATGAATCATCAGATTGATTTCAGATCAACAATTCCTAGGGTTTCAAATTGCAAGGTCAACAATGAACCAAGAATAGAGATACTTAGTCCAATACAAGGGGTAGTAGTCATCCTTTTAGCGAGAAATGGATAAAATCCACTACTACTGAATAAAATAGGTCTGTAGCAGACCACTTTCAATCTGATTGACATGGATTAGCAGGTGCAATACAAACTGGAACAGCATTTGTTACAACCATAATCTCTATGAAGATATATATGTTGTTAGATAGGAGTGATTAATAGTGCATGAGAAGGTATATTATATTTTAAATAATTAAAGATCTCTGTAGATCTCCACACATTTGATCGAATTCCTTTTCGATGAAGGCATAAATGCCAAGCAATAGAGACCAATATCATTATTAAGACCTTATCCCAGATATTGAGGGTTGGCTACACAGATACTGTTTGCAGCATTCCACTCTTCATAGTGCTGAAATTTCCATATGTAACCATGTAACACTGAAAAAAAGATTCATGGATTGGATAAGGTAATGCTGGTCATCTGCATGTTGTACGGTTTTTATTAGTTTTTAGTGTAATTTAAAAATTTTCAAGGGATTTTTTTTTCTTTTCAGGATTGAAGTAGTAATAAAATGACTTAAGTTCTAATAATTTAACAATGGATATGGTATTAATCAGAACAGATGGGCGAAACAGGATTCATGTATCCAATTGCCAACCTCATAATTGGAATAAGGCTTGGATGATGATGGTTTTGTTTTTTTCTTTTCTTTTCAGGATACTTACAACTCATGCATGTTTCTTATTTTCTGGATTTTTGTCTTGTTTTGTATTTTGTTAACTTGTAGTCTTGTCTGACTGCTCAAATTTTGGTTTCTCTCATAAACTTGAGAAAAAAAGTGAGTTTCTTTTGTCTTGTCTCATTCCTTGGATCCCATATTAGAACTTTACAAGACCCTCATGGAGTATATTTGTGAGAGTTGGAATTGTGTTGGCAGGGAACAATATGAGGTTGGGGAAAGGAAACCTTTATCACATCCATGCATATGTCAGTCTGTGGCATGTGGTGTGTGGTGTGTGTCCAAATGCCATCTTAATTTTTCACATTCCTGAAATTAATTTTTAATTGTGTTTTAACATTGGATTATAAATATTATCAATGTGGTGAGGCAATAGCTAGTCATTTGACCTCTCTAGTCAATCTAATAACAAGTCAGTGCCTAGGTTCAAAGTAAACAAAAGAAAAATGATATGTTCTGAATGTAAGGCATTGATGCAGTATCATAAATAAATTAATATGGATGTTGTTAGTGTTATTATTTTATCTTTGCTGTTAGTGTGCTGTCAGCTTGTTCTTTTCTTCTTTTAATTAGTTTATTATTAGGGTGTGCCCCCGGGGGTATAAATGTAATCTCCCATTTATTATTATGTTATATCATTATAAATAAGAAGCTGGGCGCTGCCAGCAACACTTTTAGACTCCCAAAGTATTTTCCCTCTCTCTTCTTAAAATCCGATAATGCAAAGGAGTATTTCCATGGTGAGCTCAATGAATTCCTTGCCTCTCATGGATCTATTCACAGGAGCTCATGTGCAAGAACACCACAACAAAATGGTGTTGCAAAAAGAAAGAACGAACACCTCCTTGAGGTAGCACGAGGGATGATGTTACACATGAATGTACCAAACGGATTTTGGATGTATGCTATACTTGCAGCTTCTTATGTCATCAATCGCATGCCCTCTAGAGTGTTGAACTACATGGCCCCTCATCAGTTGTTGTTCCCCTAGTCTCCTTTATTTTCCATTCCCATGAGAGTGTTTGGTTGTCGTGCCTTTGTCCATGATTTGTCTCCGTCGTGGTAAGTTAGACCCTCGGTTTATTCCATGTATCTTTTTGGGGTATCCCTCCTCTCAAAAGGGTTACTAGTGCTTTGGTCTCATTAGTCATAAGTTTTTTGTCTCTATGGATGTTTCCTTCTTTGAGTCTGAATTGTTCTTCCCTTCTTCTCCTCAGGGGGAGAGTAGTGTGGAAAAAGAGAAGCAGGTCCAGGTCCGCTAAGTCTCTCTTCCTTCTATTCTAGACCCTGCTCCCTTTCGTGTCTTTCAACGTAAATGCCGTAGAGATCATTAATGTGATAAAGATGTGGAGCCACCAAACATTGAGCAACCGACACCTTCAGACTCCCAGGAGGTAAGTCCAAATGAACTAGGCCTTAATGCAGCACTTGTTGATACCCCTGCTCCCATTTTGGTTGTGGATGACCTTGATATTCCTATTGCTCAAAGAAAGGGAATCAAGTCATGCACTACCAAACACCCCATTACCCAATATGTTTCCTATGATCACATTTTCCCCTCGTACCGAGCCTTCCTATCTGCAGTTGATTGCATCTCCGTACCCAGAAATGTTGTAGAGGCCTTAAAATACCCCGAATGGACAGATGCTATGAAGGAGGAGATTAATTCTCTCCATAAAAATCAGACTTGGGAGTTGCCAATTGGTGGATCTTCCAAGGGGGAAAGACCCAATGGGGTGTAAGTGGGTGCTTACAGTTAAACACAAGGCAAACGGAACAGTTGAAAGGTACAAAGAAAGATTAGTAGAAAAAGAGCACACTAAAGTCTATGGGATTGACTATGATGAAACATTTGCTCCAGTAGCTAAGATGAACTCAATTCAAGTTCTTCTATCATTGGTTGCTAACCTTGATTGGGAATTGCATCAACTGGACATAAATAATGCCTTTTTAAATGGTGACCTAGAGGAGGAGGTGTACATGGTTCAACCCCCATGATTCTGTGCCAAGGGAAGTGAAAATAAGGTGTGCAAACTGAGAAAATCTCTTTATGGTTTAAGGCAATCTCCCAAGGCTTGGTTCAATAAGCTTCATATGGCAGTCCAGCAAGTAGAATTCAAGCAATGTCAGTCTGATCACACTCTTTGTGAAGAGATGTCAAAAACAGGTTGTTGTGTTGATAGTATATGTGGATGATATCATCATTACATGAAATTGGAACTCAGAAATACAAAAGTTGAAACAATTCCTAGCATCTCAATTTGTAGTGAAAGATCTGGGTCCATTAAAGTACTTTCTTGGAATGGAAGTTGCCTGCTCAAAAAGGGGCATCTTTATTTCTTAGAGGAAGTGCACCCTTGGTCTGTTACAAGACACAAGCAAGTTAGGTGCAAAGCCAGCAGATACTCCTATGGATGTTGACCATAAATTGGGTGATTGTGATGGTGAACCTCTTAAAGATGTGAAACAGTTCCAAAGGTTAGTGGGAAGGTTTCTTTATTTGCCCATGACCCGTCTAGACATTGCTTATTTAGTTGGGGTTCTGAGCCAATTCATGCATTCCCCTAAGAAACCACTCATGGAGGCAGTAGAGGGGATTCTTAGGTATTTGAAAAAGTATCTAGGAACAGGTTTGGCATTTAGTAAACATGATCACTTGAAGGTGGAAGTCTATACAAATGCTGATTGGGCAGGTGTTGTGGATAACAGAAAGTCCACAAGTGGGTACTACACATTTGTGGAAGGAAATCTAGTGACATGGAGAAGTAGAAAACAAAGTGGGGTAGCAAAGTCAAGTGTTAAAGCGGAGTATAGGGTGGGCTATGGCACATTGGGTGGCTGAAGTACTTTGGTTAAAAATTCTTCTAGGGGAGCTTGAAGTTACTGTTCATAAGCCTATGTCTCTCTACTGTGACAACAAGGTAGCCATAAGAATTGCCAGCAATCTTGTCCTGCATGAGAGGACCAAGCACATTGAAGTGGACAAACACTTCATAAGGGAAAAATTGGAAAAAGGGAGAAATTTGTACTCCTTATGTTAACTCCAAGGAGCAACTAGCTGATGTCCTCACAAAGGGACTTCCATACTCATGTCACAATGAATTGTGTGACAAGTTGGGCATGATAGACATATTTAGCCCAACTTGAGGGGGAGTGTTATTAGTGTTATTATTTTATCTTTGCTGTTAGTGTGCTGTCAACTTATGATGCTGTCAGCTTGTTCTTTTCTTCTGTTAATTAGTTTATTATTAGGTTGCGCTACTAGGGGTATAAATGTAATCTCCCATTTATTATTATGTTATATCATTATAAATAAGAAGCTGGGCGCTGCCAACAACACTTTTTGACTCCCAAACTTTTTTCCCTCTCTTCTCTTCTCCTCTCTCTTCTCTCCTCTCCTCTCTCTTTTCTTTCTTTTCTCTTTCTGCAAGAAAGAAAATAATAGACTACAAATATTCAATGGTATTTAACATTTAGTTTACAATCCTTGTTTTACTGACAAAAATTAGGCTAGATAGGGTAGGATGGGAAGTCTAGCACACAATGGCTTTTCATGTAAGAAAACTCCAGCTCTTAAGATTCTGCTTGCTAGAGCTGCTCAGTCTAGTACATTATCACATGCTAGCATGCTTTGGGTCTCAAGCTGGTGCTTGCAGAAATGCTGCTCAGTTGGCAATTGGCATGCTAGCATGCTGACATTTTGTATCATGCTGAGTGTGCTAACATTAACCACAATTAGGGGATTTGAGAAACTTGATGTGTTGTGGCACCATAGTGAGTGCCTGAACCCATCCCTCCATTTGTTGAGTTTTAGACTGAAGTTACTTGAGCAAAAAATAAGTGCCTACCCCCAACTTTCTCCTCTTCCTTTCACAAGAAGCTTGGCCGAATCAGCACATAAGGCTTTCTACTTGGTATCAGAGCAGGTTGAAGGTTCTTGAAGAGATTCACTCCTGCAGCCCTAGATCGGCCGACTGCATGGAGATTTAAGAGGTTGATCGAAGCTCTCAGGTAAGCCCAGTTTTTGGATTTTCTTGATGGATCTGTATGCCTTGTAACTGGTCTAGGGTTTCTCATCAGAATCAGGAAAAACTGGAGAAAGGAGAAGAGTCCTGATTTTGTTGGACTCTTCAATTTTGACCTAGGTAGTGGTGCCCTAATTGTTTAGGGTTCCTCTGGGTTTTTTGTAAGGGGCGATTCAAGTTCCATGTGGTTTGGAGGCTTCTAGAGAGGGCGGTTGCTTTTTCTCTCTCTTCTCCTATCCCACCGAAAAGGAATCTTTCGTGAGAAGAAAGTCCAAGACACCAAAGGAGTGTCGTTGGTTCCAGAAGGTATTCTGTTTGTTCTTGCTGCATTTTTTGGTTGTTTTCTGTACCTCTTTTGAGACACATGGAGGGACACAGAGTTGAATATAAGCCCAGGAATGAAATGGGTCCAGTGGGAGGAGGTGCTGGAGACCCCTTCAGAGCTGGGACCATTACTACAATTAGGTTGGATGGTACAAACTACTTGGAATGGTCCCAATTTGCAAAGATGGCCATTGGGGCTCATAGAAAATTGGGGTAAATTATTGGTGAAGAGGTGAAACCCGAAACTGGCAACTCCCAGTGGGTGCAGGAAAATTATATGGTAATGACATGGTTGTGTAATTCTATGTTGCCACATATAAGTAAAAAATTTTTATGGGCAAACACTGCTAAGGAGATATGGGATGGGGTTGCAGAAACCTATTCACAAAGGGAGAATGTTGCTAGGGCTTATCAACTGAGAAATCAAATTATTGCCACAAGGCAGGGAGATAGATCTGTTGCAGCCTATTTTTCAGTCCTTAAGACCCTGTGGCAGGAGATCGACCATCTAGAGACCTTTGCTTGGGAAACCACCAAGGATGCAACTACCTATCAAAGACATTTAGAGAAGTATAGGGTGTTCGAATTCCTTGCTGGCCTTAACCCTGAGTATGACATTGCACGACAGCATCTTCTTTTTAGGGGCAGTGTCACTCTCTCCCAAGCATATGCCTTTGTGTTAGGAGAGGAGTGCAGGAGCGATGTAATGATGAAAAATCTCAGTTCTGATCAGTCTACTATAGTAAGTGCTGTGAAATCTAAACAGAATGGCAATGAAAACAAAAAGGAAGACAAAAGGGACTTGGTCTGTGACTACTGTAAGAAGCCTAAGCATACAAGAGACACTTGTTGGAAGCTTCACCCACATCTTGAAGAATAAGAAAGGAAATGCGCACATGGCAGTTACCGGTGATACTCCAGCCCCCCTACTACAGCTGCTTTGGAGTCCGTTGCAGCTGCTGCAGTAAGGGCTGAGCTTGAGAGGTTTGGGTTACTTTTGAATCAGAGGGATACAACTAGTTCCAGTTCAGCCGTAAGCGGACAACAAGGTACAGGTAGCACAGGTGGAGCTCACTCTACCTCCTTTGCCTACACAGGTAGTTCACATGTCACTGCAAACTATGTTTCTGCTTCAGGTAAGGAGAGATCTCCTTGGATTATAGACTCTGGAGCCTCAGAGCATATGACCCATTGCTCCACTATTTTCTCTTCTTATCAGTTCTGTTCTAGCAGAGATAGGGTCTCCACAGTTGATGGATCCCATGTTCCTATTGCTGGGAAGGGATCTGTCAAGATCAATGATTCTATTTGCTTACCCTTTCTCCTCCATGTTCCGAGATTGAGCACTAATTTGTTATCTGTTAGTAGTTTGACTAAGAATCTGAACTGCTCAGTAATTTTTTCTCTTGGACACTGTATTTTGCAGGATCTGGATTCAATGAGGACGATTGGGAGTGGTCGTGAAGTGAATGGAATCTACCTCCTGGATGTTCTCCCTCTTCACTAAAGCCATCATGTTTGCAGAGATAGTGAGTCAAAATCTGTGGGTCAGATTATGCTTTGGCACAACCGTCTGGGTCATTTATCCTTTTCTTCTTTGAGTTGTTTGTTTCCAAAACTGTTTGAGTCTGTGAGTCTGTCAAGTTTGAAGTGTGAGGGTTGTGAACTTGGAAAGCATTGTACACTCTTTTAAACCTAGTAATAAAAGATGTGTTTCTCCCTTTGATGTTATTCATTCGGATGTGTGGGGTCCTTATCATGTTCCCTCTATGGGCGGCTATCGCTATTTTCTCCTGTTTGTGGATGATTTCTCTCGATATTCTTGGATTTACCTGATGAAATCACGCGATGAAGTACCATCCTTGGTGAAGCAATTCCACCAGATGGTACTAACACAGTTTGGGAGAAGAATAAAGATGTTCAGATCTAACAATGCTAGGGAATATTTTGAGAGACATCTTGCCTCATATCTGTTGGAGTATGGTGTTGTCCATCAGAGCAGTTGCTCCTATAGTCCACAGCAGAATGGTGTTGCAGAGAGGAAGAATAGACACATCGTTGAGACGCCAAGAAACATGATGATCACAGCCACAGTTCCGGTTCATTTTTGGGGTGATGCAGTTCTCACGACAGTATATCTGATTAACAGAGTGCCCTTTCGTGTACTCGAATTCAGGACCCTATTCAGCCTCCTTTTTCCTCAGGGGGAGATGTTTCATATTCCTCTAAGGGTGTTTGGATGTGTCTACTTTGCACATATTCTTGGCCCTTACCGTTCGAAGCTTGATCCCAAGGCAAAGAAATGTGTTTTCCTTGGATATGCAAAGAATCAGAAAGGGTACCGCTGCTATGATCTAGCCTCTGGGAACCGGTATGTTACTATGGGTGTTACCTTTTTTGAATCTACGTACTTCTTCTCAAAGGATCCTTCTCACGGGGAGTGTTTTGGGGAAGTAAGTCAGCAGTCTATCCCTCTCCCAGTTCCAGTTCCTGTGTCTACTCCTATGCTTGACCACCACTTGATGTCACCCACCTTGCCACCTCCTTTGCGTTCCATTTCACAGCATTACTCACGGCAGAGACTCCATAAGGCGGTTGATTCCACTACAGCAAAACTCACACCACTTCCTATCGATCTCTTGGAGACTCCAGATCCGGCTGATACGGATCCAGGTATTCCTCTTGATCCCACTATTTCAGTTCCCATTGATCCTACTGACACTGTTACAGATAACCTTGATCTCCCTATTGCTCTTAGAAAAGGGAAGAGAAAGTGCACTGCTCATTGTATCTCACAGTACTTATCCTACAGTGGACTTTCTCCTTCCTACCATGCTTTTCTCTCTTCTCTTGATTCAGTGTCTATACCCAAGGGTGTTAGTAAGGCTCTCTCCAAACCTGAGTGGAAGGTAGCTATGCAAGAAGAGATGGAGGCTTTGATTAAGAATTAGACATGGCAGATTGTGGACCTACCAGAAGGCAAGGAGACAGTTGGATGCAGATGGGTTTACACAGTAAAGTATAAGGCAGATGGAAGTATAGAGAGTACAAGGCAAGATTTGTTGCAAAAGGGTACACACAGACCTATGGCATTGATTATCTAGAGACATTTGCGCCAGTTGCAAAGATGACCTTTGTTCGGATACTCCTTTCTCTTGCTGCCTCATACTCTTGGCCCTTGTTTCAACTGGATGTAAAGAATGCTTTCCTAAATGGGGATCTGCAAGAAGAGGTGTATATGGATCTTCCAGCTAGTTTTTATGATAATGCTGAAAAGGGAATGGTATGCAAGCTGAAGAAGTCACTATATGGCTTGAAACAATCTCCCAGAGCATGGTTTGACAGATTCAGAAATGCCCTAATTGTTTTGGCTACACTCAAACTCAATCTGATCACACCTTGTTTGTGAAGCGCAGGGGATCTTTGGTGCCAATCCTAATTGTTTATGTGGATGACATTGTTGTCACTGGGAATGATCTGAGTGAGATTGATAGTCTGAAGAAGAACCTGCATAAGGAATTTGAGATTAAGGATCTTGGAGAACTAAGATACTTCTTAGGCATCGAAGTTGCAAGATCGAAACATGGAATTTTTATCTCTCAAAGGAAGTATGTCTTGGACCTTCTCCTAGAGATAGGGAAGCTTGGAACAAAGGCAGCTAGCACCCCCATTGATCAGAACCATAGAATCAGTGCATCAGAAGGTGAACCAGTGAAGGACCTTGGGAGATACCAAAGACTTGTGGGTCGGCTACTATACTTGTGTATAACAAGACCGGACATCTCCTATGCAGTAAGTGTAGCGAGTCAATACATGCATGCTCCACGAGATCAGCACTAGAAGGCAGTTGACAGGATCCTTGCATATTTGAAGGGACATCCAGGCAGAGGCATATTGTTTACTGTTCATGGACAACTGAAGCTAGAGACCTATATAGATGCGGATTGGGCAGGATGCCTTGATGACAGAAGATCAACTTCAGGAGTGTGCACCCTAGTTGGGGGTAACCTAGTCTCATGGAAGAGTAAAAAACAAACAGTTGTGGCAAGATCAAGTGCAGAAGCGATATATAGGGCTATTGTTTGACAGTTTTTGTATGCCCTTAGCTTCAATCAGTTTTGATGTACTTTTGATATTTAATGTAAATAAATGAAGTACATGTTTGATTCATGTTGTGTGGTATACTTCTGTGTAAGACCCTAAAACTGGACATTTAATGAGACTTGTGTTGGTTTTAAATGTTCACAGCCGTTGGATGAGTCTGGGGAGATTTATCCTGCCAAGGCTGACACTGGTGTGCTGTCAACTATTGAGGTGGCTTGTCTCATCCGCCAGGGTGAGACCCAAGGCACATGCAGTGTAGGATTAATTGAACCCTTGAACCGGACCAGATTTCCAGTATTGCCCTGGACCTTGGAGATTGATGGGCAAAACTGGAAAGTTACACCTGACCCCTAGACCTGATTATGGTACTGCATTAGGTGTCGGATTGGGCTGTCTTTGATATGCCAATCAGTGAGATCCTTAGTGGGGGTCAAAACCCGGGTATGTTGGGACAGTCTGAGAATTCATCTGAGTAGGTGATCATAGTGACGGGATCAACCCCTTTGTCGAACAAGGGTAACGATCGGGGATGCACTCTCTCTGATGGAAACCAAACTGCCGGCAGTTGATTTCGATCGTTGGAATTTTGTTTTGCAAAATTTATATATATGATATATATATATATTTAAGTATGGTTTCAAAATGTTTGCAAATGATTTTAATTCCCGGGATCCATGTAAGTAGAGAGTGCAGCGCTGTTCCTTGCAGCCGAAGGAGAGGTCCTCTCTTGTCGGGCAGTGCTTGATCATTATGGGCTGAGAGGTTAAGTGTAAGGCCATTTGGGATAACACCTGATGGGCTAATCTTGCACCTGCCCACAATCCTTGGGTTTTTATAAGATGGCTTGGCCCAGGGACCACTTAGTGTAAGTGTTGGGCCCATAGGGTCCATGTGATGGGCTCAGGGGGTTCACTGGGCTCTCCAGTGAATTCGGCCAGGCTTTGTAACAAAGGCTGGGCTGAACCCATGTGGTTGGTGTGTAGATCAATGCTTGGGTCCTACGCCTTACAAAGAAGCCCAACTGGGCAGCAATTTGGAAGACTTTTTAGCACATAACCTTATTGGGCCTAAAGCCCATTTCGAACTGGGCTGATTTGATCAGTCATTATTAAGGGGCGGATCTGAGATTAGGATGAGCCCAAAAGCTTATCTAATCTGCAGATAGGATTAAGAAGAGTCCTAATCCAAATACAGATTTGGATAAGGGCAACTCCTGATATGATTAGGAAATCCTTTCTTAATCATTAAGTAACTGGAGGAAACCCTAATCGAATTACAAGAATTCGAATCCTAGGGACACAGAACACACAGCCTGCAGTTTTGTGAGATAGGATCTCAGAAACCCTAGAGAAGAAAAGTAGTTCACCACCTTCTTCTCCAGTTTCCTCCTGTTGCAGCCGCCACCATCTGTCACAGTTTGCTTTCTATGCCAGAGAAAGATCAAGAAAAGTTCTTGATATCAGTCTTTCTTGAAAGGCTGATTTGGTTTGGTGCTCATTGTCATCCAAAGGATTCTTGTGAAGGATTCAGTGTGTAGGACGCACCCTGCTGGTTCTGTTCCACAGTTGCTGTGTCATCTTCAGCAGGAGCAGATCTTGGTTCCTTCTTTGGGTGTGAACACCAACTTTGGGAGATATTTTTTCTCTGGATCAGGTATAATTACTCCCTTCACTTTTGGTTCAGATCTGGTTCGATTCTGGTTCAAGTAGGATCCTTGAATCTTGATTCTAAAATTAGGGAATGTGATTCCCAATTGAAAGGCAGGTAGAAAATTTTTGAAATTTGCCCACCCATTCCGCAATTGTTTTGGCGTCCATATGATGGATTCTACCATCCCTTTCAGCCATGGCACATGGAGTTTCAGAACTTCTCTGGATCCGTTCTCTGTTAGAAGAAATCGGTGTACAAGCAGAAGAACCTATGATGCTATACTGTGATAACCAGGCAGCAATCAATATTGCCCATAATCCAGTCCAGCATGACCGAACCAAGCACATTGAAGTAGATAGACATTTTATCAGAGAAAGGTAACTTCTGGAGAAGTTTGTCTTCCATACATTTCTTCAGATCTGCAGCTTGTTAATGTTCTCACAAAAGGTGTTGCGAAGAATAAGCTGGTACATGATCTACGCAAGTTGGGAATGTGTGACATCTATTCCCAACTTGAGGGGGAGTGTTGAGTGGGCTGATTTATGTTGGGCCGATTTATGTTTAGTTTGTTTTCTTTTAAATTAAGAAGTTGTTGGGCCTTGGGCCCATTAGTCTTTTATTTTTAAAAGAATTGTAAGTACTTGGTTGAGTTGCCACCCTACTAGGGGCATCTTTGTAATATCCTATATTTAAGTTAATTATAAATAGAATGAGGGGCTGGCGGCTAGGGTTATGTATCACTATCCTAGTCGACCTTCTTCTCCTTTTCTTCCCTTTCCTCTGTCTATTGCTGAAACCCCCAACTTTCTCCTCTTCCTTTCACAAGAAGCTTGGTCGAATCAGCACATAAGGCTTTTGTACTAAAAGAATGCTTCAAAGGTTTTGTCCACCAGGATTTTAAAGGTCTTATCTTATTTACTTTAGTGTCGGATCCAAGTTTGAAATATGACAGCAATGTTGCTCTTTTGTCTCAAAATTCTGGCTTAGATACTTTTGTCTTTCTTAAAAACTCAGTAACGTGTGGGAATTGATATATTTTTATTAGATTTTAGGTATTTAAAATTTTTGAAGGGGATAATATTATCCTTTTAGGATACATACACTACTTACACGCTTCTTTTTTTCTTATGGACTTTGTCTCATTTTCTCTTTGTTTTTGTTTATTTCTAGATTTATCCTATATTCCTAATTTCCTATATTATTCAAAATTTTTGGTTTCCATCCAAATTTTGAGAAACAAGCAAGTTTCTCTTCTCTTATCTCATTCAAATCCCATATTGAAAAATTTCAAAACCCTTAAAAGTGTAATGTTGGATTTGGAATTATATAGGAAGAGACCTGATGAAGGAAGATTTGGCCCGACCTCGCAATTACGCCACGTGGCTAAAAACAAGTAGCTCGGCACTTGATGTAGCGTACCCAGGGTGCAAACACCAAAGGGAAGAGACCAGTAGTCCGAACTCCCCTCGAGGAGACCGAACTCCCTTCGAGGAGCCCGAACTCCCTACAAGGAGCCCGAACTCCCTAAGAGGAGCCCGAACTCCCTACAAGGAGCCCGAACTCCCTAAAAGGAGCCCAACCTCCCTACTAAGAGCTCGAACTCCCCGCGAGGAGCCCGAACTCTCCCTTTGGCCCTGAGCCACACAAAGCAGTGACCCGAACTGGCCCGTCTCATGGCAGTTCAGGACACTCCCCTATCCGAACTCTAGACTTCGCCTCGCACACCGCTCCAAGCACTTTGGCTCCAGGGCATTGAACTGGACAAACCACACCGTACCTGACACCGAAGGAGTCCGTATCCAGGGGCGGCGCACCTGACTGACTTGGGATCTGACGCTTGACGGCACCACTTCAACGGCCACCTGCCACCGTCACCTGCCACTGCCATCTCCAGTTACAGAGACGGCTCCGACAAAAAGAGCAGTGACGGTTCTGCCCCAGCAGAGGCGATGACACCCGAACTGGCAGAAGCACGGAAGTAATCATACCCGACCTGACAGAAGTCTAAGAGTGAGTGCGCGAGGTGGTTATAAAAGGCTCTCCACCCCCCCAAAGAAGAGGTATGCAAACTTTGCGCTATCTGGTTTTATCTTGCCTTTGAAGGATTCTAACTTGAGCTTCGGAGCCTTTACACCGGGTTCCCCCCGGAGCTTCCTCATCTCCTCCATTTTAGGTTCCCTACTACTCAGTTCAGAGGCAAGGTCGTTGACAGCTAAGACCGGCCGGATTGCGCATCATCAATTGGCGCCGTCTGTGGGAACAGCTTCAAAAAGTCTCCCTCCAAACTCTCATAACCTCTTTTCATCAAAAAACCCAACACTCATGGCTTCTTCTAGCAACGCCGGACGTGGCACGGAGACAAACACCATCGGGGAACAACTTCAAGTCCCCGTGGTGTGTGTTGGACAGTTCACCATCCCCTTTCGATGGATGGGATCACCAGCTTGAATGCGCCACAAGCAGTGGCGCCCGCAAACCTTCCTGCCACGAGCATCCCCTTTCCTCCCCCTATTGAGACAACCTTTACTGAACCAACTGCCGTCCCCCTGGCAACCAGCCAAAACCGGTTGGACGACTTGATGCAGTGCATGCGGGCAATGCAAGCCCAAATGCAATAGTTCCAGCAACACCAGCTTCATCAGCACCAAGTACTGCACAACATCTCCCAGTATCACTATCAACAGCAGTTCCCCCAACTGCCGCTGAACCAACCACTACTTCCACCTCGGCACCCTGCTCCGAGGCCGGTTAAGGTCTCCCCACAGGATGGACTACCCCACCAAGGAAAGGCCTCCTGGTCCTAGAACCCCCCTAACAGCCAGGCCTCATCCCCAGGCCGAAGAGAGAAAAATCATCCCCACCTCGCAGCTCGCAGGCGGGTCGGGAACCTCGCCCACAAGATCGGCACCTCGGCGCTCCAAGCCCGAGTTCCCGCTAACAGAAAACCGATTCGGCGCCCTGGCAGCAGATTACCAGCATTCCAGGCCCATCGAGCTCGGTAACACGGAGGCCAGTAGCGCCAGTACTAGGCCCACTCAACAACGAAGACGCCGGCGAAGTCGCCGAACTTCCACCCGTGTCTTGTCAGAGCTCAGAGGCAAGGAAGAGACGAGCTCGGACAAGGTAGGAGCTGCCCCGATTCTCTCAGTTCCTTCCCCCCTCGCATCAAAACTCCTGGCGGTCCCCTTGCCCAGAGATTTTAAGCTCCCACCTTTGGACAAGTATGACGGGTCCTTCGACCCCAACGACCACGTTGACGCTTTCCAGTCCCAAATGCACCTCGCCAGGGCCAGTGAATCGTGCATGTGCGTGGCCTTCACCACCACCTTCAGGGGGGTAACCCGCACTTGGTACAGGAACCTGGCCCCCGGGTCGATAAAGTGCTGGGCCCAGTTCGTGCAGGTCTTCACCGCACACTTTGTCACCAGCAAACGGTGCCCCAGAACAGAGGAAAGCATCTTCGGAGTAGTCCAGAGGGAAGGAGAATCCATCTGGGGCTACATCAAGCGATTCAATGAAGCATGCTTGCAGATACCGCGGTTAGACCCCGCGGTGCAGCTCGCGGCGGCCAAGAGAGGAGTAACGCACAAAGAGTTTAAATGGCACATGGTAGCTAACCAGCCCGCAACCGTGGCCGAATTCCTCAAGCTTGCGGACAAGTTCATGAGGACAGAGGAAGAAATCAACCAATGAACCGAAAGCGGGAACAAGAAAAGAAAGAGGGAAGGTGAGCCCTCCAACCCAATCGACAGAAAAAACCCGGCCCGGGAGCCGAAGCCAAACTAGTCGATCCGAGCTCCCCTAGCAGTTCGGACGGATTACAGGCCGTTAAACACGAGGCGGACCGAGATCTTAATGACGATCAAGGACGCCCCATACGTAAAGTGGCCACCTCGCCTAAAGGGAAATCCGACGAGAGAAATAAGAATTTGTATTGTAGTTTCCATACAGACCACGGTCATAGTACCGAGCAGTGTAATAATCTCCGGGACGAGATAGAGGGACTCATCCGTCGCGGATACTTAAGAAATTTTGTACAGCATAACAATAATAACAATAAGGCAGGTCGGCAAGGGGAGCACGAAAAGGATGCCCCCGAATCTAGCAGCAGACTTGTCGAACCGTTGCAGCGACAGCCTCCGGAAGAGAGGCCAGTTCGGGGAACCATCCATGTAATTGTGGGAGGTTCGGTGGTAGCAGGATGTACCTCGGCAGCAACCCGGGCTTCAGTTCGCGAAGCAGCCCTCGAGGAACGGAACCCCCTGAAAAGACCAAAAACCGTAGAACCAATCTTCTTCACGGAAGACGACGCGTGAGGGGTCAACTACCCCCACGATGACGTGCTTGTCATTAAACTAAGGATCAGCGACTTCGAGGTCAGACGCGTACTCGTAGATTCGGGCAGCTCAGTGGACATCCTCTTCAAATCAGCATTTGACCAGCTACAGTTACAGAGGAGCGAGCCGAAGCCCGTGAACACTCCTCTGGTGGGTTTCAGCGGAGAGGAAGTCAGGCCCCTCGGAAAAATAACAGTACCTGTGGAAGTCGGCACATGGCCTTGTGCGGTCAGACTCAACCATGATTTCCTGGTGGTCGCGACCCCCTCCCCATACAATGCCATAATAGGGCGGCCAATCACGCATATCCTACGGGCGGTGGTCTCCACCTACTATTTGGCCATGAAGTTCCCTACAGACTTCGGTGTGGGGGTAGCGCGGGGCGACCAACTCGAGTCCCGCAAGTGTTATGTTGCCGCCCTGAAGGGAAAATCCAAGGTGGCCGACGACCTTGAACTGGAGCGGCCTGCGGAGCAAGGCGAGGAACAACCTTCGCCCACAGAGGAAATGGTCGCAGTCCCGACTTCAGCTACGGACCCAGCTCGCACACTACAGATCGGTGCTTCCGTCGAGGAACCCCTACGAACTGAACTGGTGAGTTTTTTACTTTAAAATTTAGATATTTTTGCCTGGTCCGCGGCCGACATGCCCGGTATTAGTCCCGACTTGATAACTCACAAACTTAATACTGACCCTGTAGTTAGACTCGTTAGACAGAAGAAACACAACTTAGCCCCAGAGCGCTGGAGGGCGGTCGACGAGGAGGTCGAGAAGCTCCTCGTAGCAGACTTCATAAGGGAAGTCCATTACCCGAGCTGGGTGGCCAACCCAGTGCTGGTAAAAAAGGCGAACGACAAGTGGTGCATGTGTGTCGAGTACACCGACCTGAACCGAGCTTGCCCGAAAGATTGCTTCCCCCTCCCCAGAATTGACCGCCTAGTGGACGCGACCTCGGGACATGAGTTGCTAAGCTTCCTGGATGCCTATTCGGGCTACAACCAAATCAGGATGAACCAGTCCGATGAGGAAAAAACCAGCTTCATAATCGAGTTCGGCCTGTACTGCTACAAGGTCATGCCCTTCGGATTAAAAAATGCTGGGGCAACCTTCCAAAGACTTGTAAATAGGCTGTTTCAGCCCTTGATTGGCACGAAGATAGAATGTTATGTAGACGACATGGTCGTCAAGACACAGTTTTCACAGGAATTAATACAAGACTTAGATTCTGTCTTCCAAATCCTGCGTCAATTTAGCATGAAGTTGAACCCTAACAAATGCGTCTTCGGTGTCACCTCGGGCAAATTCCTAGGGTACATTGTCAACCGGCGCGGTATTGAGGCCAACCCGGACAAGATAAAAGCCATCCTAGATATGAGACCACCCCGGAAAGTAAAAGAAGTTAAGAGGCTAAACGGCTGCATAGCCGCTCTAAGCCGCTTCATGTCCAAATCAGCAGACCGCTGCCTATCCTTCTTCAAAACAATCAAAGGCAAAGGGTTCGAATGGACCCGAGACTGCCAGCTCGCACTTGACGAGCTGAAAAGTTACCTCGCTAGCGTGCCAACCTTAGCCCGGCCAGAGGAGGGCGAAGTCTTAGAACTGTACCTCTCCTCGGCAAGCGACGAAGTGGTCAGTTCGGTACTAATAAAAGAAGCAGACCGGGTCTAGCAACCCATCTATTATGTTAGTAAAATTTTGCAGGGAGCAGAGACAAGGTACCCGTAGATAGAAAAGCTAGCATACGCACTGTTGATAGCAGCTCGGAAACTCCACCCGTACTCCCAGGCTCACACCGTCATCGTCCTGACTGACAAACCTCCGAGGCAAGTTTTACTCAAACCCGAGGTTTTCGGTCGACTGACGAAATGGGCCATCGAACTCAGCGATTACGACCTCCAATACAAGCCAAGAAGTGCTATTAAGGCCCAAGCCTTGGCAGATTTTATCGCCGAGTGCACGTTTAGCCTCGAAGCCCCTGAGCCGGTCGAGCCCGAGATCCCCAGTTCGGGCGAGCTCGGAGCTCCCAAGCCAATAGAGTCTGAACCCCGTGAAGTAGCAGCCAGTGTAGCATCTCTCTTGGTTAGGCCAAAT
The DNA here is from genome assembly GCF_055504915.1 of Nelumbo nucifera. Classification (NCBI taxonomy): domain Eukaryota; kingdom Viridiplantae; phylum Streptophyta; class Magnoliopsida; order Proteales; family Nelumbonaceae; genus Nelumbo; species Nelumbo nucifera. The sequence goes on from NC_142653.1 coordinate 77,937,461, forward strand.
GCGAACTGGGATAAGGAGCCCTGGATCCTTTACGTAGATGGCTCTTCGAACCAGCAGGGCAGTGGGGCTGGAATAGTGCTACGCGGCCCGAGCAGAACAAAATTGGAATACGCACTACGCTTTGAGTTCGCAGCATCCAACAACGAGGAGTACGAGGCACTGATAGCCGGGCTGAACCTAGCACACAAGGTCGGAGCAAAGCACGTAGTTATCTGCAGTGATTCCCAGCTCGTGGTCAACCAAGTTACAGGCGAGTACGAAGCACGCAAGCTCACTATGATTGCATACTTGGCAAAAGTAAAGGAGGCTCTGCTCAACTTCCAGTCACACTTCATCAGGCAAATCCCGAGGTCAGAGAACACTGAGGCCGACGCCCTGTCTTGGCTAGCCAGCACAAGTCACAACGCCATGAGAACCGTGTACATAGAGAACTTACCTCGGCCCAACATTCTCGATGGGGCAGAAGAGGTCGCTCCCGTCTTTGAAGCAGAGCCGAGCTGGATCGATCCACTCGCGAGCTTCCTGCTAGATGGAACCCTCCCTGCGGACCGCAATGCAGCCAAGAGGGTGCAGCGCCAGGCAGCCAAATACGTCATAATAGACGAATGGTTGTACCGACGATCCTACATGCTCCCCTACCTGCATTGCTTGCGACCTGCCGAAGCCGAGCTCGTACTCCGCGACACTCATGAAGGCTTGTGCAGCGGACACCTGGGGGGCAGAGCCCTCGCTCAAAAGGCACTTCGACAAGGATACTACTGGCCAACGATGAAGGCAGAGGCCGTCGAGCTCGTCAGAAAATGCGACAAGTGTCAGAAGCATGCCAATATCCACCATCAGCCTGCTGCCGACCTCAAGTACCTCACCAGTCCATGGTCCTTTGCACAATGGGGCATCGACCTTCTGGGGCCATTCCCGCCAGCAACAGGTGGGAGAAAGTTCCTAGTGGTGGCAGTAGATTACTTCACAAAGTGGATAGAAGTTGAACCTCTAGCAGTTACAGCCCGAAACATACAGAACTTCTTTTGGAAGAACATAGTATGTTGCTTCGGGCTACCTCTGGTACTGATCTCCAACAACGACAAACAGTTCGAGGATATCAAGTTCCAAGAATGGTGCCAAAGTATGGGAATTTGTCAGAACTTCACGTCGGTCGCACACCCGCAGGCAAACGGTCAAACAGAAGTAATGAACAGAGCCATCCTCCGCGGACTGAAAGCACGACTAGACCGAGCTAAAGGGTTGTGGGCGGGCGAGCTACCAAGTGTTCTATGGGCTCACCGAACCACGGAAAAAACCGCCACAGGAGAGACCCCCTTTAACCTCACCTACGACACCGAAGCGGTAATCCTGGCGGAAATCGAAGTACCTACGCTGCGACTAGAAGCATATGACGAGCAAACAAACGGAGACGAGTTACGCACCAACCTCGACTTAATGGACGAGGTAAGAGACCTTGCGCACATCCGAACTGCGGCCTACCAGCAAAAGGTAGCTCGGTACTATAATGCCAGAGTAAAGAAGAGGAGCTTCCGCGTCGGCGACTTGGTTCTCCATAAGATCATGGTACCCGAACCCGGCGTGGGAAAACTCGGACCAAATTGGGAAGGACCCTATAGAGTAAAGAAAGCACTCGGGGGGGCATACGAGCATGAAACCTTAGAGGGAAAGCAAGTACCCCGATCATGGAACATCGTCAACCTAAGGCAATACTACCTATAGACCGCCAAGCAAAATGGATAAAATCACAATCAAAACAGGCCGCGCGAGTGCGGTAGCCCGGACAGGAAACAGATCGGACGAATGATTAGTTCGGCAAATATGCTCAGTTCGGGAGAAAGAACAACCAACACTTAACCAAAAGTCATTCCATTTCAAAAGTAAGGTAGTACATAAAAAAAAAAAAACAAAACAAAAAAATTTACAAGCTCGGAGCTATTTCTTCATTATCAGAAGGCACTTCAACAATACCCGAAGGCCCCGCCTCGCCCTCGGAGTCTGGCTCACCATCAGCAGCATTGGCCATCTCCTGAGTTATGCGCGAAGTGGATATGGCGCTAATATCGAGCTCGGGGTACGTATTTCGGATCATCCACCGGCTTAGTTTAAAACCCCTCCTGTATGAATCCACCATCAGATCATCAAAGCCCGGCGAAGCAATGTACTCATCGACAGCCTTCTTCTTGGCATCTTCGATACCTTGAGAAAAGATCTGCGTCCTCTCCCTGATGTCCTCCTAAAGGTACTCGACTTGATGCTGCAGATCCAGCCTCAAGTCCGCCATGTGCTTCACCACCACTCCCATGGCCTCAGCATCTCTCTGAGACCTCGCCTGTCTGATCCGTGAAAAACGAGCAGTCTCTTCGGCAGCACGAACAGCCTCCTCGGCTGCGCGACGAGCCTCTTCGGCAGCTCGCGCCTGCCTCGATCTCCTCTCCACCTGAGCCGCCAAGCCGTGAATAGAAGAATTCACCTACCAAAAGGAACCGAGTGATCAAAAGAACCAACAAAACGAAAGCCAAAGAGCTCTAAAAAAGGGAGAACACTTACCACCATGGCATGGGTAACGGCACGACAGGCCACTTGATGTAGAGGGAGATCAGTCCACGCCACGACCTCCTCGGGGAAAATAGCCTCCTTACTCTTTTGAAGAGCATGGGTCGGCAACAACACACTCCTGAAATCCCCCGGGGCCCCCGAGCCCGAGGGCCCAGCTCGCGTATGAGCAGACCCAGAGTAAGCAGGAGCACCGGAGTATGTAGGAGCCCCTGTGTAGGTAGTCTCAGCATAAGGGCCCCCTGCCGGCTCCTGCATTGGAGGAACCATCTCGGGCTCCCTGGGTAGATCCTCTGGCTGATAGTCCGGCACCTTGGGCTCCGTATCCCGGGGCATCTCGGCGTGAGTTCGCTTGGCAACCCGCTTTCTCCTCTTCATGCCCTGGAACAAGTGCCCACCCCGGGTCCCTCGAGAATCCATCACACCTGCGAAAAGAAGTTCGCCATCAGTAAAAAGCAAGAAAGACAGCAAGACAAAATCTCTAAGTGAAGAACCTACTCGAACTCAGGCCGGTCGCAATGAGCTTGGCCTCTGTCAGATACTGTTGACACTTCAGCCCAAGCCGCGTCCATTGCCGGAGGCCCTTCGCCGTCTCTTTGTCAAGCGTGACCCCGGAGTCAGGAGCGGCCATCCCCCACCCGGTCTGAAACGGCCACCCCAGCACACTTCGCACCCCGAAATAGTCCCGCTTCCATGCTGGGACCTTGTTGGGGAGCTCATGTAAAAGCTTGAAGCCCGGGCGAGGAGACAGGTAGTATGCCCGCCTACGCTCGGGGAGGGGACCCGCTTGCTTCTTAAGCATCAAGATTGAAGAAAAAATCTCCAAGTCCAACGGAAAGATCTCTTCACAAAATAAGGAGATTGTCCCCACCAAATTTCGAATGGAGTTCGGGTGAAGCTGGCCGACTGTCACGCTGAAGTGGTTCAAGACTCTGACAAGGAGGGGATGGAAAGGCAATCGCAGCCCCGTGGCGAGCTGCTCCCGGAATATCACGATCTCATCAGGACCGTGTTCCCAAGGAAAGCTACCCGAAGGTATGAAATAAGCGTACTCCCCGGGCAAGTGATAGTAGGTAATGAGGGATTGGAGCCCCTTGGGCGTCATGGTCGAAGGACCAAACTTGTCTAACATCCGACCCCGACGAGAGGTGGATGCCAAACTACCCGAAGCGCCTCGGCCTACGAGTTCGAACTCTTCCTCGAGCTCTACCTCCGACTTGCTAGGGCTATCGGGGGATGCAACTTGGTTCGCAGAACCTGCATCAGACCCGCTGAAAGGACTATCTAAGCCATCCAAGCTAGACATCGGGGAGTGAGATGGGATCTAGGAAAGTACTCACCCGAAAAAAGGCTGTAGACCACAGGAGCTCAGACGAGCGGAAGACCTTGAACGTGAACTGAAAAGACCTGGACGCGAACTGGATGCGAGTTGAAACTCGGACACGAGCTCGAGAGAAATACAAAAGTGACAGCAACTGGGGTCCCCCCCGCTATTTATACTCACAGTGACCGAAAAGCGACGGCTTAGATCAAAGCCAATCCGACGGCCTACAGCCGCACTGACCACACGTCCCCTAAGACCGAGACGTGATTGACGCATGCCTTTCTGAAACTGACAGAGTGCCGGTGCACATCTTTTCGAAAGTGACAGATTGCCAGCGCACGTCTCCTCAATAAAAGCGATAGCGGCACGTCTTTTTCAAATTTGAGAAGACGCCTGTTATCGCGCGTCCCAAGTGGCGCGCTTTTTTGAAATTTCGAAGTAAAGCGCGCTCCGCCAAATCCATCAGCGTTTAGGCAGGCCGGCGCGCTTCCTGCCTTTTGGACGCTCGAAGAAACCCAAGGAACCCTGACAACGCACCTCGCGCCGTTAGAACCGAGATTCAAAGTGCAGGGCAAATCTACCTGACACCTTGCGAACTCCCCGCACCAGGGCAAGACCCTTAGCACGAGGAGTGGGGGGCAATTGATGAAGGAAGATTTGGCCCGACCTCGCAATTATGCCACGTGGCAAAAAACAAGTAGCTCGGCACTTAAAGCAGCGTACCTAGGGTGCAAACACCAAAGGGAAGAGACCAGTAGTTTGAACTCCCCTCGAGGAGACCGAACTCCCTTCGAGGAGCCCGAACTCCCTACGAGGAGCCCGAACTCCCTAAGAGGAGCCCGAACTCCCTACAAGGAGCCCGAACTCCCTAAAAGGAGCCCGACCTCCCTACTAAGAGCTCGAACTCCCTGCGAGGAGCCCGAACTCTCCCTTTGGCCCTGAGCCACACAAAGCAATGACCCGAACTGGCCCGTGTCATGACAGTTCAGGACACTCCCCTTTCCGAACTCAAGACTTTGCCTCGCACACCGCTCAAAGAACTTCGCCTCTAGGGCATTGAACTGGACAAACCACACCGTACCTGACACCAAAGGAGTCCGTATCCAGGGGCGGCGCACCTGACTAACTTGGGATCTGACGCTTGACGGCCGCTCTTCAACGGCCACCTGCCACCGTCACCTGCCACCGCCATCTCCAGTTACAGAGACGGCTCCGACAAAAACAGCAGTGACGGTTCTGCCCCAACAGAGGCGATGACACCCGAACTGGCAGAAGCACGGAAGTAATCATACCCGACCTGACAAAAGTCTAAGAGTGAGTGCGCGAGGTGGTTATAAAAGGCTCTCCACCCCCCCATTGAAGAGGTATGCAAACTTTGCGCTATCTGGTTTTATCTTGCCTTTGAAGGATTCTAACTTGAGCTTCGGAGCCTTTACACCGGGTTCCCTTCGGAGCTTCCTCATCTCCTCCGTTTCAGGTTCCCTGCTACTCAGTTTAGAGGCAAGGTCGTTGACAGCTAAGACTGGCCGGATTGCGCATCATCAAGACCCATATGAGGACAATAGTATTCTTGTTCTCATGTGGGAGATTTGGGAAAATCATATGCATGTACACTGAGCTAAGCCAGGTAGGGTCCGGGCAAGGTGGGGTGCAGGCATGTGGCGTGTGGTGTGTAGTGTGTGTCTATTGATACCGATTATTTTACCAAAATTAATTTTTAACTGCATTTCATCTCAGATTTTAATTAAATGTTTTAAATTGTTTCCTCTAGATACCCTTTCTTAAAATGTCATTTACTAAAATGTTGTATTTTATGCAATGTGTCCCTTCACTTTTTATTTCTCATATCTTCATGGAGGCACTTTTAGGTATATATAAACCTATAGTCATGTGGCACTTTATTACTTATTTTTCAATACTTTCATTCATTGTCTATCTTCTGAGTTGGGAGATTGTTGCACTTCACTTAGGTTCAATACTTCCTAATGCAAGGTTACTAGGTTCCAGCAGTGGCTTTTAAATCCTAGAACAGAATGCCTAAAGAACTTGGAATGTAATAGCTCAGAATTTTAGGAACCTCAACCCAATTAAAATCAGCCAAAATCTTGTACTTCTTTTTCTTCTTGAAGCAATTAAAATTTGTTAGGCATAAACTTAGAAGATTGATAAAGGGGCAACCTGTGGGCCAAAGAAGGTGCAAATAGTCTGTTCTGGGCCTACGAATAGGATCTCGTCACGGGTCGGTCCACGGGGAAAACCTCCTGTTTTCCCTTGTCCCTTCCTTTTCTTGAGGTACCTATCTTGGCGCCTTGGTGATTTGTTCAAGAGATCACCAACTCTCCTTACTCTCTTCTTGACTGAATATTCGATGCCTTTATTCACTAATAGTGGCTCCTTAAATAGGAGATTACAAGAGTCCTGTTCTTAGGGAGACTCCTTGCTGAATAGGGAGACCTCCAGCTTTATCTTGATAAGATAAGACTGATAAGATAATATAAATCTCTCTTAATCCTAATCTAATAAGATAAGTCTCTCTTAATCCTAATTTGATAAGATAAGGCAACCTAATAAGATAAGATAATCTAATCTACTAACTTAATAAGATAAGATAAGAATAACAAGATAGTCTAATCTAATCTGCCGAATGGATAAGACTGTTGCTGCCGAATTGGATAGGATGAGAACACCGGATCATTGCTGCTGCTGCTCCCAATACGCGTCCACATCATTACTCCCGATGATGGGTGTCTTGAAACACAGTCAAAGGAATCCCGGATAGGTGGAATGACTTTGCCCTCTTGGATCGGGTTCCAGTGAAGAGGGTTCATCCTCATCTTCCTCTTGTTCCACCAGGAGGCAGAAAAGTCTCTTGCACTTGTGCCTTGCTGAGTAGAGTTCATCACAATTAAAACATTGTCCCCTCGCCTTGGACAAGTGCTTAATAGGGGGTGCAATGACGCTGCTCCCCACACTGAATGTTGATCTGGAATTGTTGCTCGTCTGTGGCTTCCGTTCTTGGCTGGCTGTTGAATATGGAGCCATTCCGAGTGGTTCTGGGGATGCCCATGCTGATGGAGGTCGCCCCATATTGAAGGTTCCGCGGCTGAGTTGTAGCTTGCGTTCGAAGGCGCGAGCTATATTCATGGCTGTGACCAGGTTGGGGGGGTGTTGCATCTCCACGTCCATCCTCAAGGGTTCTGCTAACCCTGCGGTGAACATGTCTACCTACTGGTCCGGTCGTACCGAAGCTGCTCTGGCAAGGAGGGTCTGGAATTGGTGCTGGTATTCAGCCACCGTTCCCCGTTCCCGTCTGTTTGAGGTTGATCAGTTCGCCTAAGGGGTTGCTTGTAAGTGGGGGCCCAAACCTAAGAAGGCAGTAGGATTTGAACTGGGTCCAACTGAGCCCGGGTTCTTATTGTTCCAATCGATAGAACCAGAGTTGCGCTTCCTCCGTTAGGTGAAAGGCGGCTAGGCTTACCTTGTCTTGGTTGTCTGTCCGTTGATTGCGAAAAAACTGCTCGCACCGGTACAGCCAACCCAAGGGGTCTCCGTTGCCGTTGTACGATGGAAATTCCAACCTGCTGTACTTGGGAATGACTGCGGCCCCCTGGTTGACGATCTGCTGCTCACCGGAAGACTTCGACAGATCCGGTCGGTGGCCGCTAGTGGCTGCCGCCCCTTCTGTGTTCCTCTCCTTGCTAGAAAGGAATAACTCCATCAGACGCCGTAGCTTCTTGACTTCATCCTTGATTTCCCGTACTTCCGAGCTGGTCTCCACGAGCCGGTGCTCGAGTTCGTGGACCCTGGACGGCAGCTGATCTAGATCACCCATGATGCCATGCTCTGATACCAAATTGTTATGGGCCCACGAATAGGATCTCGTCACGGGTCGGTCCACGGGGAAAACCTCATGTTTTTCCCTTGTCCCTTCCTTTTCTTGAGGTACCTATCTTGGCGCCTTGGTGATTTGTTCAAGAGATCACCAACTCTCCTTACTCTCTTCTTGACTGAATATTTGATGCCTTTATTCACTAATAGTGGCTCCTTAAATAGGAGATTACAAGAGTCCTGTTCTTAGGGAGACTCCTTGCTGAATAGGGAGATCTCCAGCTTTATCTTGATAAGATAAGACTGATAAGATAAGATAAGTCTCTCTTAATCCTAATCTGATAAGATAAGGCAACCTAATAAGATAAGATAATCTAATCTACTAACTTAATAAGATAAGAATAACAAGATAGTATAATCTAATCTGCCGAATGGATAAGACTGTTGCTGCCGAATTGGATAGGATGAGAACACCGGATCATTGCTGCTGCTGCTCCCAATATGCGTCCACATCATAGTCAAGCTAAATTTAAGCCTTTATCTGTTTGGATTTCTTGTTTCCATTTTTACCTTTGTAGATTTCTTTCTGAAGATAACAGTAGCAAGAAGCTTGAGATAAACCATATACAAGATATTTCAATTTTTTTGGACAAGCTTTCAACTTAACTGTTTTTTCAGTTCTATTTGTAGGAAGAAGTAGCCATTGGAGAATATGGTTCAGAGGAATTCATTGCAGAACTTGAACCCCATAGTATCTTTGGCGAAGTTGCAGTGTTGTGCAATATCCCACAGCCATTCACAGTTCGTGTCTGTGAACTATGTAGACTTCTACGAATTGAAAAGCAATCTTTGGCTAGCATCTTGCAACTTTACTTCACTGACAACCGCCAAATTCTCAATAATCTTCTTAAGGTATGTTTAGATTGAATTAGAATTAGATCAGAATTAGATTGTTTTTTCTAATATATCTATATGACCCATATTTCAACACTTTCCACAATTATCTCTCTGACATAAAGCGAATTTTGCATTATTTGCAAAGTTGACTGGGTAATGACTTCCATTTCATTAAATTTGGATACATGAAAGTTCAAGCCTATACAGTTGATGCAAACCAGGTTGGGTTTATTATTGACAGGAGTCTACGCCAGGATATTTTACATTTTTTGTGGCAGTCTACTTCAAAGAATAAGAAGCAGTCCATTGTGACGAGGTCTCATGTAGAATTCGAGTACTAGGTTATAGAACATGGTGCTTTTGAGTTATTATGGTTAAAATTAATAACTCTTCTTCATGAGCTAGGGTGCTTATCAGAGGGACCAATGAATCTCTCTTTACTAGCAAAGCCACAATTAGAATCAGTAGGGCTGCAACTTGGGTGGGCCCAATCAGAGCATTTGCACAGGTTGGACATGAACTCTTGGGATCCATGCTGTTCTTGATCCTGAAAACTCAAGTTTCGCTTGAACTCTGCTTGCACTTGGGCTGAGGCCTCAGCTAGCACAAGCCCAGGTCAGACCAATTAGAGCAGTCAATTAGTTAATGTACTCACCTTGATCTATCCACCCCCATCCCATGAACTAAATTTTTTGTCATTTGAAGATCTCACCAAGGATTGCTATTTCAAACAAAATGGGACACATAAGGATGAAGCCCATTCAGATGCCAACTAGGCTATGTCTATTACTGACAGGAGGTACACTTTAGGAAACTATACATTTTCTGTGGTAATCTGACTATGTCAAGGTATAAGAAACAATTCCTCATCACAAGGCCCCATGCAAAATCCAAGTATTGGGCCATGGCACATGGAGTTTGTGAGTTGTCATGGTTAAAATACTCTTCATGAACTAGGCTGCCTAGTGGAGGAACCAGTAAACCTCTATTATGCTAACAAAATTGCAACAACATTTCTCAGATTGCAACTTGGGCAGGCCCTACCTGAGCATTTGCATGGATTGGGATTAAATTCTCAGAGTCCAAGCAGGGCCTTGGCCTGAAATCTTGAGCTGGACCTCAACTTTGGTTGTGCTTGGGTTAAGGCTTCAGCTAGCTCAAGCCCATCTTAACCAAACCCAAACCAACACCTCTTAACCTTCTATTATATAATTACCCATCCTCCTCATCATTGTCATCTAAGCATTGTCCCAACTTGGGGTCAGCTCCATGATTTCTATTTCATCATTATGTTCTGTCAGTGCCATATCCATCATAAAATTATGAGCCCTTAAATCTTTTCTTACTACAACCTTTGTCCTTTTCTCTCCACCTCTAGCTCTTTTAGCCCCTTCAACTTGTAATAGATCATTTCTTTTCACAGGTTTCATAGATGGTTTCTCTGTACATTGTTGAAATAATTTAGTTATTTGTGTTAGGGTCTGTTTGGCTAATTAAAGCGTTTTTTATTTTCTGTTATTTCTGTTATTGTACTCACTTACAGCAGGGGCACAAGAGTATTTTCCCTTCTTATTTCTGCCGCCCTATATAATATAATAGAATCTGGCGCCGCCAGCACTGTTCCATTGCTCCAAACCTTTTTCTTCTTCATTTCTTTCTTCTTCTTTTCTCTCTTCTTCCCTTCTCTTCTCTACTTCCTCATATTTCAATTGGATTTATTGCCAAGGTGGTATCAGAGCAAGGTTGTTGAATCTGGGCAACCAAGTTTTTCTCTTCAAGTTGCTGAATCTAGGCGGAATAGAGGACTGAATCTGAGCTGATCAAATCAGATCTGCAACCGGTACAATCCTAAAGTTTTATTTCTTCTTTTATTTCTTTCCTTGGTCGTGTACCAAGTGGAGAACAAATGAATCCAAACCACTGAATGTCGGCAGACTTTTGTGAGGGTTATACCTTTTCTTTTATTTGTTGGATTGCGTCATCCTGTACCTGTGAAGAGGTGACTGTAGGTCATAGATGACCTGTTTTCTCTGCTCGTTAGTCTGATTTCATGTGTGTTAAGATCTTTCTTATTGATTAATGCTATGGTGGAACTTATTGGAAAACCAGTAGGCTGGGACTGTTCTTCATGTAGGTTTGAAAATCAGTCTCGTCATAGTTCTTCTTTAGAAATTGGTGTTGTTTTTTGTGCTCAGATTAAGTCCAGAACTGAATTATTGTGTGTGGAGCTTTTGTCGATATAAGGAGGAATCCTAAGTTGAGAGTTTAGATAAAAAAACTTTGTGTTTACCATGTCGTCTGAGAATTCTGCTACTTCAGAGATATCAGGGAGCTACAATGGAGTGAGTGGGGGAATGGATATGAATTTTCCCATGGCTGTTATTTCCTTTGATGGTCTAAACTACCTTGAGTGGTCTAGGGGAATAAAACTCTACATCACTACTAGGGGGAAAATAGGATACATCAATGGGAGAGTGAAGGAACCGAAGAATGGAAGTGCTGAATATGATAGGTGGAACCAAGAGAATAGTATGGTGATGTCATGGCTCTTGGTTTCCATGCTGCCACAGGTAAGGAAGACTTTTATGTGGGCTGAAACTGCTTGTGAGATATAGGAACAAGCAAAGTCCACCTATTCAGAGCAGAGACACTGCCAAGATATACCAACTGCAAGCTGAATCCTCTACTTGCAAGCAGGGGAGAGAGGAGTCTCTCGATGTACTATTCTGATTTGACATCGATATGGAAAGAACTTGATCACTACCAGAATGTGAATTGGAAGTGTGATGAAGATGCAAAGGCGTATAAGTCACTTGTATCTCAGCAACGGGTCTTTGCCTTCCTCCTAGGGCTGAATGCTTCAGATGAGTCCATCAGGATGCAGATCTTGGGTAGTAAAGACTTGCCATCAGTTTAGGAGGTGTATGCCTTAGTGCAGTCAGAAGAGAGTAGAAGAAGTGTGATGAATTGTGTAGAGGGGGAGTCAGTTGCCTTAGCTGTCCAGGGAAATTCATATACAAATGTCAGAGGTGCTTTTAAGAAAGGTGACTCTCAGAAGAGAAGAGATAAGAGCAAACTTTGGTGCACTCATTGTTAGAAGACAAGACACACTAGAGATACATGTTGGGATCTCCATGGAAAACCTAAATGGGCATAGGATTTGGGTAAGAAGTCAACACCTGATTAGGGCAAGAAACCAAGTCAGCAGAATTAGAAAAAGTATAACTCAGCTAATATGGCGTCTCCAGAGACTAGTCCATTGGTAACTCAAGAGAGGCATCCCAGGTCTGACCCTTAGGAAGAAATTATCAACTCCCGTGACTATTTGGAATTGTATGGTAGGACTCTCCGCCAGATGGATTTTGGTCCTACTCCCTCTACCTCTTTCGCGTCTACATTAGGTAACGTTGCCACTGCCTTCCATGTGTCATCTCATACCACTGGTTCTCCTTGGGTTATTGACTCTGGAGCCTCAAACCATATGACCGGTAAGTCAAATTTATTTCAGAGATATATCCTTCTTTCTAGGAGAGATAAAGTGAGACTAACTGATGGTTCTCTCTCTACCATAGCTGGCCAAGGTACCATACCTCTCCCACTCGGCCTTACCCTTTTTAATGTACCGCATGTTCCGAAATTACCTAAATTTGCTGTCCATTAGTAGTATAACTCACTCCTTGAACTGTTCAGTCACTTTTTTTCCGTTTTCATGTGTGTTTCAGGATTTTGCCTCGGGGAAGACGATTGGTAGAGGAAGCATGGTGGATGGTCTCTACGTGTTGGAGAATAAAGTTGGTTTTGTGGCTATAGAGTCCATGAGTTTGTCCAGCGAGAGTCAAGCCTATTTATGGCATAGTCGTCTTGGTCATCTTTCTTTTGAGTCATTAAAAGTTATGTTCCCAAAGTTGTTTGAGTCCTTGTCAGTGAGTCAGTTACAGTGTCAGACATGTCAATTGATTGTGTGACAAGTTGGGCATGATTGACATCTATGCACCAACTTGAGGGGGAGTGTTGAAATAATTTAGTTATTTGTGTTAGGGTTTGTTTGGCTAGTTAATGCATTTTTTATTCTCTGTTATTTCTGTTATTGTACTCACCGCAGGGGCACAAGAGTCTTTTCCCTTCTTATTTTTGCCGCCTATATAATATAATAGAAGTTGGCGCCGCCAGCACTGTTCCATTGCTCCAAACCATTTTCTTCTTCCTTTCTTTCTTCTTCTTTTCTCTCTTCTTCCCTTCTCTTCTCTACTTCCTCATATTTCAATCAGATTTATTGCCAAGATACATGACCAAACCAAACCTTCATTTTGGAAGCATGTGAGGCATATCCTTGGAGACATGCTTCTAGGCAAGACACTCAAAAACGCCCTAAGGTTTATGCTAGAAAGACAGGTGCTTCTTAGGCATATGCCTCAAATTCCTTTTGCATGAGGTGTATGCCTTTGGTATGCCTCCTCATGCACTTCATCCATGCCTCAAAAAAGGAAAAAAAAAGAAAACAAAAGAAAAGGGAAGGGAAGGATGGAAGGAATAAAAAAAGAAAGAACTCCTCCTCTTGAGGAGGCATACACTTAAGAGGCTTACACCTCTTTATTCTGAACTACACCTCATTCTTCCAGGTAGTGTAATACCTTGTGTCGTGCCTCCGCATTTTAAAATATTGAACCTGTTGTAATTTGTACATTTAGAGTGTTAGACAGTTTTGTATGCCCTTAGCTTCAATCAGAATGATGTACATTATGAGTTTATTGTAAATGAATAAAAATACATATTTGATTCATGTTCCCTTGGTATGTTTCTGTGTAATACCCTTAAACTGGACACTTAATGAGACTCGTGTTAGTTTAGAATGTTCACAGCCAGTGGGTCGGTCTGGGGAGACCTATCCTGATAAGGCTGACACTGTTGTGCCACCAAGTCGGTTGGGGTGGCCTGTCTCAACTGCCAGGGTAGACCCTAGGCGCATACAGTGTAGGATTGATTGAATTTTTGAACTGGACCAGATTTCCAGTATTGCCTTGGACCTTGGAGATTGAGCAAAACTGGAAAGTTACACCCGACCTCTAGACTCGATTATGTGTCGGATTGGGATGTCTTTGATATACCAATCAGTGAGATCCTTAGCGGGGGTCAAAACCTGGGTATGTTGGGACAGTCTGAGAATTCATCTGAGTGGGTGATCATAGTGACAGGATCAGCCCCTTTGTTGGACAAAGGTAATGATCGGGGATGCACTCTCACTAATGGAAACCAAGACTGCCGGCAGCCGATTTCAATTGTTGAGATTTGTTTTGCAAAGTATATTTTATATGTGATATAAAAGTATATATATTATGGTTTCTAAAAGGTTTGCAAAATGTTTTAATTCCTGGGATCCATATAAGTAGAGAGTGCAACACTGTTCCTTGTAGCTGAGGGAGAGGTCCTCTCTTGTTGGGTAGTGTATGATTATTATGGGCTGAGAGGTTAAGTGTAAGACCATTGAGGATAATACCTGATGGGCTAATCTTGCATCTGCCCACAATCACTGGGTGTTACAAGGTGGCTTGGCCCAGGGACCACTTAGGGTAAGTGTTGGGCCCATAGAGCCCATTTGATGGGTTTCAGGGGATGCACTGTCCATAACAGTGTATTCAGCCAGGCCTTGTAACAAAGGCTGGGCTGAACCCATGTGGCTAATGTGTAGATCAATGCTTGGGTCCCACGCCATACAAGGAAACCCAACTAGGCAGCAGTTAGGAAGGTTAAGTGAGCACATAAGCTTAATGGGCCTAAAGCCCATTTCAAACTGGGCTATTTAATTAGTTAAATATGGGGCGAATTCTAAGATGGATTAGCAGATAGGATAGGGTCTTGACCCTATCCACTCAGAGAGTCCAGATCTGAATGTGACTCAGATCTAGAAACCTCCTAATGAGATTAGGAGAAAGCTAATCTAATCTGCAGATAAGATAGAGGTTAATCCTTATCACCTAAAGAGATGTTTTGATCCAAATAAGATTTGGATCAGCAATTCCTAATTGGATTAGGAGCTGATCCTTTGGGGTTAAAACAAATAAGGAGGGGGCGGCAGCCTTGAGAAGAGATATACTCACATTCTCTTGAGTGCTGAAAAAGACAGAATAAAGAATTAAGCAACCCTGCAGAATTCTTTCTTGCCGCCCTATTTGCCAGTTCGATCTCCAGTTGTGGGAGAAGTCAAGATTCGATCTTGACATCAATTCTTTGAGAAAGAATAGATAGGAAGTTGTGCTCACGTGCCATCCTGCTGTTTCTTGCGAATGACAAAATTCTTGGAGAAGAATACTGCTGATTCCGCTCCATCCTGCACTGCGCCATCTTCAGTGGAAGCAGTCTTTGGATCCTTCCTTGGGCGTGAACACCTTCGTTGGGAGATATTACTTCTCCGTATCAAGTATAATCTTCTCCTACTACTTTTGGTTCAGATCTGGTTCAGTTTATGGTTCAAGATTAATCCCTGAAAATATGATTTTCTAAATAGGGAATGCGATTCCGAGTTGAAAGGGAGAGAAAAATTTTTGAAATTCGCCCCTTTATTTCGCAAGTTTTGAACCTGTTGTAATTTGTACATTTAGAGGTGCAGGGGTATCATTGTCTTTTTATTTTTTGATTCACCCTAATAAAATAATACAATATGTGTCACCCGCTCCACTATGATTCACCCTAATTAAGAGAAATTAACCAAGAAAATAATAAAAGATTTATCAATATTACCAGAAAATATGATAATTTCCAGCAATTAGTAGAAGCAATAGAAAATTATTAATATTTAAGAAAAATTGTCATAATTACAGAAAATGAATTAATATTCTTTCCAATAAATGGGGGCTGAGCCAGGGGTGGCAGATGGGGGCCATGGCCCCCTATATGCCTTGAAAATCCCCAAAATACCCATTTCAACCTCACCTATATTTTGGTCCCCCTACCCATTTTTACTAACTTTTGCCCCCCTATCCATATTTATTATTGTTTGGCCTCCCTTAAGAGGAAAGCCTAGCTTTGCCCCTACCAATAAATTTGATAAATTACCCAAAACCAGCATAAATAATTATCAAAAAATAAATTACCAATATTACCAGAAATTATGACAAATTACCAAAAGTTAACGTAAATAATCAACATAAATAATTATTTATTTCTATTGTTCCACTTTTGCTTAACAAGTACCATGCATCGCACAAGTAAGTTAGGGGGGGAGTAGTTGCACTCGTGCTCACATGTGGACTCTAGGAAGAAGCGGGAACTTTAGTACCAATGTAACCACATGGACACATGGTGAAACCCTAACACACTTACCAATTTCAGATCTAACAAATTCCCATAACGGGCCTCCTTTCATAAGGAGATTTCTATAAATAGGGAATCTTCGAGGATCCCCACATGAATTCTTGCCTAAAGCCCCTTTTAAGCTCTGTCCAACCGAAACCCTAGCTTTCTCTCCCACCCAGCCTCTTAGAAACCTTTCTTCACCACCATCTACTGTCTTTCAGGTAGATCACCTAAGGGCCTCCCACCCCAAACCTACACTAAGTACCTATATGTATGTATGCATTATGAAATGGCATTTGTATGTATTATGTATTTTTCTTTTATTCTATTTCTAAAGTGGACCAGAAAATTCAAATAGAAGGTCTAAAGTGCCAAACACTAGTATGAAACCCGACCAATCTGCCTAACCCTGACCAAACCTAATCCCACCCTAGTTGCATTTCAAGTTGGCAAACTTGAGCTTTGACATTGGGTTGAGCAAGCCTAGCCTAGGGTCTAGGTCTTAGGGTTTTTCTTCCTCAATTAACTTTAAAACTAGCCCAACCCATCCAAGTTGCATCTCTAAGCATCACTCATTATCCATTTAATATGACAGAACTAAGCACATAAAGGTAAGCATACACTTTACTAAGGAGAAACTTGTCAAGGAGACATGTTTGTTAATCAAGAGCAAGTATTAGCTTGCCTATATTCTTACTAAACTAATGGGAAAGTCCCAGTTGTCTACTATTTTGAATAATATTGGAATACATGATATTTATGCACCAACATGAGGGGGAGTGTGTTTAGTCATTGGAAATACTGAACGTGATAGTATGGTGATATACAAGGTTGGGGTACTACAGTAAATTGTCATTGAAGCTTATTATGAAATAAAAGTAAGGTACAAGAGATTTAGAGAACTATTAAAATATTCCTAAAAATACTTTTTTCTTCTTTTTATGTTTTTCACTAAATCAGTTTTGCACTTTCAACTCATTATCATCATCTAAGCCTTGTCCCATCTATATGGGGTCAGCTACATGAATGATGAATCCTGTTTTTCCATTCCATTCTTCTCAGTGCCATACCCATTGTTAAATTATGGGAGCTTAAATCATTTCTTATTACTTCCACCTAAGTCTTTTTCAGTGTACCCCCAGCTCTTCTAGCCTTTCAAATTATAACAAGTCACTTTTTTCTAACAGGTGCTGTAGATGGTGTTCTATGCATGTGATATAACCATCTCAATCTACTTTCTCTCATTTTTACCGCTCATCCATCTAAGCATTCACATTTTTTCCATACTCATTTTTTGGACATGTTGTTTCTTAACTGCCAACCACTCTACTCCATACAGCATAACTGGCCTTACAACTGTTTTATAGAATTTCCCTTTTATCTGAAATGGAATTCACCTATCACATAAGATTCTGGATGCACTCCTTCATTTTGCCAATCCTACTCTTAAAATTTTGGGAGTCATCCTTCTCAATCTCTCCTTTGTAATGAATTATCGAGCCAAGGTAATGGAAGAGATCACATTGAATTATCTCTTGGTCTCCAATCTTAAGCGTACCCTAGTTTGCACTCTTATTATTGTTAAACTTACATTGCATATATTCTGTTTTATCCCTACTCATCTTAAAACCTCCTGTTTCTATTGTAGTTGTCCATAAACCTACTTTTTTATTTAATTCTTCACTAGTTTCTATAATTAATACAATGCCATCAGCAAACATCAGGCACTGTGGCACCTCTCTTTAAAATGTTTAGTCAACTCATCTATGGACTAGTGCAAATAAACAAGGACTAAGTGATTTTTGCACCCATCACAAATATCCTTAGTTAGGCCTACTTACCTATTTGAGACTCTTTTCTTTTCCAAAATCAACCATATTACCTCTTTAGGGACTCTATCATATGCTTTCTAGAACTCTAATCTATGTTCTTCACAGTCACCCTCAAATAGATGTGGTGCCAACATTAGTTTGCCCACAAGAAAGTCATGAAGGGCTCCAGTTATAGCTTTGGTGAAGATGTCATCTAATTGAAGAGTAGAGGCTACATGAAGGAAAGTGTTGAGAATGTAAGGGCATTTATGTCCTTCCATCCTTTTTTGTATTTGGGCACTTATTCAAGGGCCCATTTGTAATTTTCTTAAAAATGATAAGAAAGGCTCTTCAGGAGTGAACAGTAACACATCTGATTTCTTCGACAAACTCTTCTTCTTCTCGAATCTCAAGTACTTTAACTTGGTATCAAAGCATCGGAAGATCAAGGAGATCATCTTCCGCTGGTCGTGACTCACACACGAACCTACTGACATCAGCATGCCGCCGGTTGATGTCAGTAGTCCATACAATCGGCAACATTCATTTGCGATTTCGACAGCCCTTGATGCACCTCATTTTTAGAGAAATTTTGATATACATTTCATGGAGGTTTGAAGCTCTTTTACATTTTTCTTGGATTTTTAGATGAAAATTGGCAAAAATTACATATTTGGAGTTTAGGGCTTGCATGCTCGCGTGGTGGGCTGGTTGTTGTTAAACCCACTTGCGTTTGAAGTGTGGTAATTTTCTGGGATTACAGGAAGCAGTCTCAAATTTTATGGAGACCTAAAATTATTTTTGGGAATTTTCATCTTTTCCTATTTTGTCGCCAGCACCTTCTTTTCTTCTATTTATTGTTGTAGCCCGTGTTTAACCTTCAAGGAAAGGTGTTTGGGTGTTCAGCTAGTGTTGGGAGATTGTGATGTTGGTGAGAAAAGTGTTTTTAGAGGGGTGGTGATCAATGGATTGGCACAAGGATGTGTACATACCTACCTATGTCCTCCTAGAAGTAATGACAGTGCTGGAGGGCAAATTACTATTGTAAAACTTGATGGAACAAATTTTCTTGGATGGTCTCAATCAACTAAGCTCACAATCGGAGGAAGAGGTAAGCTTGGGTTTATTACCGGTAAGGAAGCTAAGCCAAAGCCTGAAGATCCAAATTATTCCAAATGGGAGCAGGATAATTTGCTGGTTATGTCATGGCTGGTATGCTCCATGCAGCCTCACATTGCCCGCAACTATATGTTCCTTCCAACAGCTAAGGACATTTGGGATAGGTTAACTTCAACTTATTCTCAAGCTAAGAGCACGACTAGAATCTATCAGTTGCAAAGAGAAGCATGTAATATGCGACAGGGGGAGAAATCGGTGGCCATGTATTTCTCTTCCTTACAATCAGTTTGGGAAGAAATGGACCATTTAGAAGCTTTGGAGTGGAAGGATCCTATTGATGCTGAACAATACAGGAAGTGCATTGAGAAAAACCGAGTATTTGATTTTCGTGCCAGACTAAATGCCGATTATGATTTCACTAGACAACACATCCTTAGTGCTGATATTTTGTCACTCTCCATGGCATATTCTTTGGTGCAGAATGAAGAGAGTAAGAGGATTGCCATGATGCAAGTTCCTATCAGTGAGCACACAACTCTTGTGTCTACAAAACCCAAAAAGAGTTCTAGTAAACCTGAAGATGTAGTTTGTGAATTTTGCAAGAAGCCAAGGCACACCAAGGATAGGTGTTGGAAACTAAACCCCCACCTAAAGCCTCAGAAGTTTAAAGCCGGAAAGAAGGTAAATGCTCATGTTGCTACAGCTAGTCATGATTCTCAGACTCACATGCTTGAGGGAAGTTCTTTTGCTCAGGCATCTACTCATGACACCTCTGATGTGATGGAAAAATTGAGAGGCATCTTGCTTCATCTTGAAAAGAGTGGGTTGCCTACATCTGCTGGTTCACATACACCTTCCAGTGCCTTTGCAAAATCAATAGCACACTTGCGTGTCATGCCTCATCCTCTGGCTCTTGGATAATTGACACAAGAGCCAGTGATCATATGACTGGTATTCCTTCCTACTTTACCACATATAAATTTTTTTTAGGGAAAGGTAATATTACTGTTGTTGATGGATCTTAGACCCCAATCTCGGGTTTGGGTGTAGTTAAACTTACCAACAACCTTTCTTTGAAACCAGTTCTCCATGTCCCATAACTACATAGAAATCTCTTATCTCTTAGCTCTCTTACAAAGTCTCATAATTGTTTTGTAACATTCTTTCCATCTTATTGTGTCTTCCAGGATCTGAGTATGGGGAAGACGATTGGCAGTGGACTTGAAGCCGATGGAGTTTATCTTCTTGATCAGTCTCCAAAGTTTGGGTTAATGTGTCAGTCTGAGTCCTGTCATGATGAAAAACTAAGTCAATTGAAATTGTGTTATCATCATCTTGGGCATCTCTTTTGATTCATTGAAATTTTTGTTTCCTAGTCTATTTGAGTCCTTGTCTAGTTCTAGTCTACAATGTGAAGTCTATCAACTATCAAAGCAATGTAGAACCACATATTTTGCAAGTAACAAGAGAAGTAATGTTGCTTTCCATTTAATACATACTGATGTTTGGGGACAGTTGAAAAACAGTCCTCTTGATGTATGGAACTGTTTGAGATTAGATGCAAATCAGAGAATAAACAAACAAGAGATGATTAAGAGGAAGAAGAGAGAGAGAGAGAGAGCTGGCGGCAATGAGAGTTAGAGAGTGAGAGGTTCGAACTAAACTTCCCTCTAACACTCTAAACATTTTATTTAGTTAATCTTTGAAATATTACAGAGAGGCCCTTGAGTGGGCAAGAAATTACAAAAAAACAGAACATTACAGAGTATGGGCCCAGAATAAGGCCCAGAATAACATAACATGAAATGACAGTCTATGGGCCATTCGGCCCATCTCCTCTACACTCCCCCTCAAGCTGAGCATAGATGTTAATCATGCCCAGCTTGCCAGTGTCATGTTGAAGCCTTGCCTTGGAAATGCCCTTGGTGAGGAAATCTGCCAATTGTCCTTCAGAAGTAATGAATGGAAGACACACTTCACCGAAGGAGACTCTTTCTCGAATAAAGTGTCTATCAACCTCAATATGTTTGGTTCTATCATGTTGTACCGGGTTCTGAGCAATGTTGATGGCAGCCTGATTATCACAGTACAACATCATGGGTTTGTCATGATCAATCCCAAGTTCTTCCATTAAGGACCTTAGCCACAACAATTCCGAGACTCCATGTGCCATGGCTCTATACTCTGCTTCTGCGGAGGATCGGGCCACAACTGTCTATTTCTTACTCCTCCAAGAGACAACATTACCAGCCACCAGACTGCAATACCCTGAAGTAGATCTTCTATCATCAATATTTCCAACCCAATCAGCATTAATATAGGCTTCAAGTTTCAGATGACCATGCTTGGTAAATAGAATTCCTTTTCCTGGAGAGCCTTTCAGATAGCACAAAATCCGTTCTACTACTGCCATATGAGTATCTCTAGGTGTATGCATGAACTGGCTAATACAACTGAGAGCATACACAATATCTAGCCTAGTCATGCACAAGTACAAAAGCTTCCCAAGAAGTCTCTGAAAGACCCCTTTGTCTTCCAACAAAGTTCCATCCGAAGCTGAAAGTTTGTGACTCATATCAATGGGAGTTGCAGCTAGTCTTGCACCCATTTTCCCAGTTTCAGACAACAAATCAAGGACATATTTCCTCTGGGAAATAAGAATCCCATCCTTGGATCTAGCAACTTCTATGCCTAGGAAGTATCTCAACTCCCCTAGATCCTTAATCTCAAATTCTGTACGGAGGAAAGACTCAAGGGCCAAAATGCCTGAGGCATCATCACCAGTCACTATAATGTCATCAACATACACAATGAGATACACTGCTAGAGATCCACTTTTATTCACAAAAAGAGTATGATCTGACTGTGTCTGAACATAGCCGAATTTAACAAGTGCAGTTCTAAATCTCTCAAACCAGGCTCTAGGAGATTGTTTGAGGCCATAAAGTGATTTCTTCAATTTACATACCTTTCCTTGCATATCTTTCCCATACATTCCTGGAGGGAGACACATGTAGACCTCCTCATGTAAGTCACCATTAAGAAATGCATTCTTTACATCTAACTGATAAAGAGGCCAATCAAAGTGAGTTGCCAGAGATAAAAGAACCCTCACAGATGTCATCTTGGCAACAGGGGCAAAAGTCTCCAGGTAGTCAATCCCATATGTCTGTGTGTAGCCTTTTGCAACAAGTCTGGCCTTGTACCTCTCAATAGTCCATCAGCCCTGTATTTAATGGTAAAAACCCACTTGCACCCAACTGGATCCTTCCCTTCAGGCAAATCCACCACCTCCCAAGTACCATTTTTGTGTAGAGCATCCATTTCAGACTTCATGGCATCTCTCCATTCTGGAATCCCAAGAGCTTCTGATACAGACCTAGGAATGGGGTTAGAAGCAACTGAAGAGAGGTAGGCAAAGTATGAAGGAGAAAGTAGGTCATAAGAAAGGTGTTTGGAAATGCAGTGTGCAGTGCACTTGCTTTCCTTTCCTAATAGCATTGGGGACATCAAGATCTGGGAAGGATGATTCCAAGGGGGCTGAAGCAGTACCTGTTATCTCATCTGTGATTGGGAATGTATGAGCCTCATCTGTTGTAAGGGAAACTACTTGCTCATTCCTGGATCGCTGCCTTTGATACACTTTGGGATTATGGGTAGGACGAGGAGGTAAAGAAATAGGGGCACTAGGACAAGAGGAATGAAGTGGTTGATCCTCCTTTGATTCATTTGGTGAGGATACAGGCTTGTCAAGAGACTCAACTGGGACAGGAAGAGGAAGAGCAAAAACTTGTGACAGACTCTCCCCCTGTTGACAATGTCCTTCCTGAGAGGAACCATAAAAAGGAGAAAGTTCATCAAAGGTAACATCCATAGAGACATGTCGGGTGCCAGTCTTTGGATCAAAACAACAATAACCCTTTTGTGTGGGGGAGTAACCAAGGAAGATGCAATTGTGGGCTTTTGGTTCAAACTTATGTCTCTGCACACTTGGAATGTGAACATAACAGGTACAACCAAACACACGAAGAGGAATTGGGAAGAGATCCTTGTCTGGATGAAGAAGACTGAAGGGGGATTTAAACCCTAAAACCCTATATGACATATGGTTTATGAGATAGGTAGCAGTAAGTACAGCATCACCCCAAAATCTTGTGGGAACATGTGAGGCAAACAAAAGGCTCCTTGCAACTTCAACAATATATCTATTTTTCCTCTCAGCAACTCCATTTTGTTCAGGGGTTCTAACACAAGAGCTTTGGTGAATACCCCCATGTCAGAGAGATACAAGGATAAACTCTTCTCAAAATACTCTTTTGCATTATCAGATTTGAAAACCTTAATTCTGGTATCAAATTGAGTTAAAACAAGCTCATAAAATTGCCTCACAAGTCTTGGGACTTCATCCCGGGATTTCATTAAGTATATCCAAGTGAATCTAGAAAAGTCATCAATAAACAGGATAAAATATCTGTAGCCCCCCATAGAGGATAAGTGGTAAGGCCCCCACACATCAGTGTGCACAATATGAAAAGGAAAAGAAGATCTTTTATTGCTCACAGGGTAATTGTTTCTACAATGCTTTGACAGACATGACTCACAATTGAGACTGGACACACTAACTTCCTTAAACAGTTTGGGAAGTAAATGATTTAAAGCAGAAAAAGGTAAATGACCCAACCGACAATGACTCGACATAATTTGACTAACAGACTCTGAAGAAGTAGAACCAAAAGCAACATTCTTGGGATGATCAAAGCATTGGCCAGGGGTGTCGAGCAAGTATATTCCATTCACTTCATGGCCACTCCCAATCACCTTTCGAGACTTCAGGTCCTGAAACACACAGTGAGAAGGGAAAAAGGTTACACAACAATTCAATGACTTGGTCAAGCTACTTATAGATAATAAATTGGTATTTAATTTAGGTACATGAAGAGTGGAAGATAAGACTAAGGAGTCTGTAGGCTTGACAGTTCCCTTGCCAGAAATAGGGGCAAGAGAACCATCAGCTAAGGTGATTTTGTCACGACCAGGAAGCAAATCATATGAAACAAACAAAGTGGAAAGGTTGGTCATGTGATCAGAAGCACCTGAGTCTATGATCCAAGGGGTCTTGGGATTACCTGAGGTGGATGCATGGTTAGCAGAAGCCCTTATACCTGAGTGAGCAAATGTGGTGGTGGCGGGACTTCCAGAAGGGTTGGATGATGAAGTTACACCTTCAAGCTGGCTGATCATCTTTCCAAACTTCTCATATTCAGCTTTCATGGATGCCAACTGTGCACTGGCAGACTCAACCTCTGTATCTGTACTTGTGGCTGCATGTGCACTTCCTGTCTTTCTACCATCATTCTTCTTCTGGAATCGGATAGGGACAAGACTGGGATGCAATTTCCAGCACTTGTCCTTGGTGTGTTTTGGCTTCTTGCAATATTCACACACCACCTCCTTCTTTCCTGTGCCATTGGGAGCTCCTGTAACCCCTTTGGGTTTAATTCCCATATTTGCAAAATGATCATTGATACTGACTCCTTAAACTTGCACTTGCCTCCTACTCTCTTCACTGCTGACTAAAGCATATGCTTGAGACAATGAAACATCTTCCTTGGACAAAATGTTTTGCTTTGCGATGTCATATTCAAAATTCAGCCTTGTCAAGAACTCAAAGACCCTGTTCCTTTCAACTAATTTCCTGTATGTTTCAGCATCATTAGGGGTATCCCATGTCACAGCCTCTATCAAATCAATCTCTTGCCATAGTGATTTCAGGGTTGTGAAGTATGCTGCAAGTGACTTCTCCCCCTGCCTTAGATTCTTCACATCACTTCTCAGTTTGTAGGCTTTGGCAACATTCAACTTCTGGGAGTAAGTTTCTGCAACACTATCCCAGATTTCCTTAGCCGAGTTCATCCAAAGATAATGCTGATTAATCTGTGGCTGCATTGAATTCACAAGCCACCCAATCACTGTGTAGTTTTCTTGCATCCATCTCTCATAAGATGGATCATCCTCTAGAGGATCTTTCTTGCTCCTAGAAATAAAACCCCATTTTCCTCTGCTACAAATATGGATTTTCATTGATTGTGACCAAGCCAAGTAGTTGGTCCCATCAAGTTTAACTGTAGTGACAGCCAACATAGAATCAGCTGGGGTTCCCAAAGTCTGTCCATATTCAGCAGCATTCGTGTTTTCAAGGTTTGAGAAATCCATCATGCAAAGGCTCCAATTAGGATTTTAATAAGTTTTCCAAGGTACTAGGGTTCTTGATGAGCTTAGTTTGAGCTGAATAGGCAACAACAACCAGCTCACGGAATCGGTTCAATCTTGATAACTGTGACAGTCCAGCTCGGTGGTAGCTCTTTCTATACTGTTTCAGCCTTCAAGGGACAACCAGCAAACCCCCAATCACAAAGTAATTAAGGTCCCCAACAACCGTTGTCCCAAAGAGAAAGAAAAAAAGTTCACAATCCTTAAGAGACCTTTTGTCAAACACTCAGTGTGCAAGAAGAGGCTGGGCTGAAAATGAGACTAGTACCACTTAGTCCAAATCAGTTTCAGCAGCTTGGCAGTCCAATAACAGCCGAACTGCTCTTCCAAAGTAACCCAGAAATTTCTGAGTTGAATCAGTCCAGCAACAGTAGGGCAGAATGGAGGAGGGGTTTGAAGTTTTAACAGTCCTCCCAAGCAACAAAAAATAACCCAGCAAAAAACTGAGAAAACTTACAGTAAGAGAATCTCTTATTTGAACTTCAAACCAGGCCGAACACTTTGCTCTCTGAGATAACTTCGAAATCCTTTTCTCTGATTAGGCCGAACACCTTGCTCTCTGATTCTTCCTGGTCACCGAACCCTTCTCCAAGTGTGAAGAGACTTGGGCACCCTCCAATGACCCCCAAGAACCAGGCGAATGACTGTAAACTTTCAGCCCTAGAACCTCCTCATGCAGTTGGTTGAACTAGAACCACATGAGGGTCACGCCAAGCAATGGCCCGCTCTGATACCAAGTTGAAAAACAGTCCTCTTGATGTATGGAACTGTTTGAGATTAGATGCAAATCAGAGAATAAACAAACAAGAGATGATTAAGAGGAAGAAGAGAGAGAGAGAGAGAGTTGGCGGCAATGAGAGTTAGAGAGTGAGAGGTTTGAACTAAACCTCCCTCTAACACTCTAAACATTTTATTAAGTTAATCTTTGAAATATTACAGAGAGGCCCTTGAGTGGGCAAGAAATTACAAAAAAACAGAACATTACAGAGTATGGGCCCAGAATAAGGCCCAAAATAACATAACATGAAATGACAGTCTATGGGCCATTCGGCCCATCTCCTCTACAGGGACCTTATTCTATTCCATGTATGGGTGGTTATAAATATTTTATTCTCTTTGTTGATGACTACTCACGATATACCTGGTTGTATTTGATGAAGAGCCAAGATGAAGTTGCTTCAATTATAAAAGGCTTTTTAATATAGTGGAGACACAATTTGAAAAGAAGATTAAGATTATTAGATCTGACAATGCCAAGGAATACTTTGAGAAGCACTTACAAATTTTCCTTGAAGAGAAAGGAGCAATTCACCAAAGTTCATGTCCTCATACCCCCCAACAAAATGGGGTATCAGAGAGGAAAAACAGACATGTGGTTGAAGTTGCAAGGGGATTGTTATTCCAGACGCATGTCCCAACTCAGTTTTGGAGGGATGCTGTACAAACAACTGTATATCTTATTAACAGACTTCCTTCGCGGACCCTTCATCTCCAGTCTCCTCATCAGCTTCTTTTTCCTGATGAGGATACCTTCCATCTTCCTCTTAAGGTTTTTGGGTGTGTCTGTTTCATCCATGCCATGAGTCCTTCTAGGTTGAAATTTGATCCAAAGTCTATTAAGTATGTCTTCTTGGGATATTCTTCAGTTCAAAAAGGGTACCGTTGTTATGACCCTGGCTTTGGAAAAAGGTATGTGTCCAAAGATGTTACATTCTTTGAGTCTACTCCCTTCTTTTCCTCTTCTCGTCATTCTTTTCAGGGGGAGAATGCTAGTGAAGATTGGACTCCTTTTTGTATACCAATTCCTACTCCAACTGTAACTGGTTTTGTCAATCCTTCTCCTTCTCTTCCTCCTTGTGGTGGTAGTAATACTCCTCCTATTCATCGGTCTTGGCACCAGTGGTTCATTAGACGGAAAAAGAGGATGACTCCAGAGATTGAATGCCCATTACAATTTGACTTCCCAGACATAGGTAATCTGGATTCTGAACCTCTTCTTGTTTCTAATACTTGCGGTGAACCTGTTATTGAGCCTCCTAGTGTGGTTTTTGACCTTAACCTTCCTATTGCGGTTCGTAAAGCAAAAAGGACATGTGCTAAATATCCTATCTCAAATTATGTCTCTTATAATACCTTATCTCCCTCTTATTGTGCCTATATCTCTTCCATTGTTTTTGTTTTTATCCCTCACAATGTTACTGAGGCAGTGCAGTTCCCTTATTGGAAGGATGCTATGAACTAGGAAATGGAGGCACATGAGAAAAATTGGACATGGGAAATTCTTTCTCTTCTAGTGGGCAAAGTTCCTGTTGGATCTAAGTGGGTTTATACAGTGAAGCATAAAGTTGATGGCTCAATTGAAAGGTATAAAGCTCGACTTGTGGCAAAAGGGTACACTCAATCTTATGTCATTGATTATTAGGAAACCTTTGCTCCAGTAGCCAAGATGAACTCAATTCAAGTTATCATATCTCTTGCTGCCCATTATTCTTGGCCCTTGTATCAAATGGAGTTAAGAATGCAGTCCTTAATGGCGACCTTCAAGAAGAAGTTTACATGGAACTTCCTCCAGGAGTGAACATCCCTAGGAGTGAAGGAAAGGTTTGTCGTTTGAAGAAATCCCTTTTTGGCCTTAAACAGTCCCCTAGAGCTTGGTTTGACAGATTCAAAAAAGCTATCTTAAGAATTGGCTTTTCTCAATCTCAAGCTGACCATACCTTGTTTATCAGGAGAGCAAATGGAAAAGTGACTATGTTGATAGTATATGTTGATGACATTGTTATCACAGGGGATGATATCTCTGGAATTGCTGAACTAAAGTCTTTTCTTGCTATTGAATTTGAAATTAAAGATCTTGGAAATCTTCGATATTTCCTAGGGATTGAGGAGGCAAGGTCAAAGAGGGGCATTTAGATTTCTTGAGGAAATATGTTCTTGATTTGTTTTAGGAAGTAGGGAAATTGGATTGTAAATGAGCTTAAACTCCAATTGATCCCAATCATAAGTTGGGAGTTGATGATGGAGATGTCCTTCCTGACAAAGTTGTGTATCAAAGACTTGTCAGTCGCCTTCTCTACTTGTGTTTGATTAGACCAGATATATCATATGTTGTGAGTGTGGTTAGCCAATATATGCACAAACCTAGATCACCTTATATGCAAGAAGTGAATAGAATACTAGACTATTTAAAAGGATGTCCAGGAAAAGGGATGTTGTATTCTAATCATGGCCATCTCAAGGTAGAGGCTTATTCTAATGCTGATTGGGCAGGTTCTGTTGATGATAGGCAATCTACTTCTGGCTGTTGTACCTTGGTGGGTGCTAATGTTGTATCTTGGAGAAGTAAGAAACAATCAGTTGTGGCTCGACCTAGTGAAGAGGTAGAGTACAAAGCTATGGATCATGGAGTTTTCGAATTGTTATGGCTGAAGAACTTGTTGACAGAAATGGGAGTACAAATTAATAGTCCAATGATATTATATTGTGATAATCAAGCAGCCATAAATATAGCCCACAATGCTGTTCAACATGACCGTACAAAGCATATAGAAGTTGATCGACATTTCATTAAAGAAAGAGTTGCCAGTGAAGAGATTTGCTTACCTTTTGTGAGGTGTAAAGATCAATTGACCGATTGTCTTACTAAAGGTGTCTCCAAATCAAAGCTTGACAACAATTTCAACAAGCTGAGCATGACAAATATCTATGCTCAGCTTGCGGGGGGAGTGTTGAGAATGTAAGGGCATTTATGTCCTTTCTTCCTTTTTTGTATTTGGGCACTTATTCAAGGGCCCATTTGTAATTTTCTTAAAAATGTTAAGAAAGGCTCTTCAGGAGTGAACAGTAACACATCTGATTTCTTCGACAAACTCTTCTTCTTCTCCTCCTCCTCTTCTTCTTCTCGAATCTCAAGTACTTTAACTGAAAGTAATAACATTGACAAGATACTAGTTCACATTTATTTATTCTTTCTTCTTCTATTCAACAACTTTATTCTTAATTGTTTCACATTTATTTAAGTAGAAATCACTGATTGTTGATTTAGTTGAATTTCTTGTGAAAGGAAAGGGGAGGAAGATAAAGATTTCAGTAGTAGAGAAGAAAAGAGTAGGAAGTCAACCAGGATTGTTGAATAATACCTAGCCGCCAACCCCTCATTATATTTATACTTAACTTAAAAGATGAGATATTACAAAAATGCCCTTAGTAGGGCGGCTACTAATGTGGCTGAACAGTCACAACTTAGAAACATAAACTAATGGGCCTAAAGCCCAACAACTTCCATCTGCCTTATATTTTATTGTGTAAACCCATCTGCATCCAACTGTCTCCTTGCCTTCTGGTAGATCCACAATGTCCCATGTCTGATTCTTAATCAAAGTTGCCATCTCTTCCTGCATAGCTATCTTCCACTCAGGTTTGGAGAGAGCCTCACTAACATCCTTGGGTATAGACACTGAGTCAAGGGAGGAAAGAAAAACACGGTAGGAAGGAGAAAGTCCACTGTAGGATATGTACTGTGAAATACAATGAGCAGTACACTTTTTCTTCCCTTTTCTGAGAGCAATAGGAAGATCAAGGTTATCTGTAACAGGGTTAATATAATCAATGGGAACTGAAATAGTAGCAGGACCAAGAGGAATACCTGAATCCATTTCAGCCGAATTTGGAGTCTCCAAGGAATCGACAAGATGATGTGAGCTCTGTTGCAGTGGAATCAACTTCTTTGTGAAGTCTCTGTTGTAAGTAATGCTGAGAAACAGGACGCAAAGGAGGTGGTAAGGTAGGTGACACAGGATGGTCAAGCACAGGAGTAGACATAGGGACTAGAACTGGGAGAGGAATAGATTGCTGACTCACATACCCAAAACACTCCCCCTGAGAAGGATTCTTTGAAAAGAAGTATGTGGATTCAAAAATAGTGACATCCATTATAACATACCGGCTCCCAGAGACTGGATCATAGCAACATTACCCTTTTTGATTTTTTGACACACTTCTTTGCCTTGGGATCAAGCTTCGAGCGGTGAGGACCAAGGATATCTGCAAAGTAGACACACCCAAACACCCTGAGAGGAATATGAAACATCTCCCCCTTAGGAAAAAGGAGACCGAATGGGGTGTTGAATCCAAGTATACGAGAGGGCACCCTGTTAATCAGATATACTGCTGTGAGAACTGCATCACCCCAAAACCGAACTGGAACTGTAGATGTGCTCATCATGCTTCTTTCAATCTCAACAATGTGTCTGTTCTTCCTTTCTGCAACACCATTCTGCTGTGGACTGTAGAGACAACTGCTCTGACGGACAACACCATATTCTAACAGATATGAGGCAAGGTGTTTTTCAAAATATTCCCTGGCATTGTCTGATCTGAACACCTTTATTCTTGTTCCAAACTGTGTTAGCACCATCTGATGAAATTGCCTCACCAAGGGTGGTACTTCATCACGGGATCTCATCAGGTAAATTCAAGAGTATCGTGAGAAATCATCCACAAATAAGAGAAAATATTGATAGCCTCCCATAAAAGGAACATGGTAAGGTCCCCACACATTCGAATGAATAACATCGAAAGAAGAACACCTTTTATTACTAGGTTTAAATGAATGTCTACAATTTTTTCCAAGTTGACAACCTTCACACTCCAGACTTGACAAACTAACAGACTCAAGAAGTTTTGGAAACAAAAGACTCAAAGAAGAAAAAGGTAAATGGCCCAAACGATTATGCCAAAGCATAATTTGACCCACAGACCCTGACTCACTATCCCTGCTA
Organism: Nelumbo nucifera; assembly: GCF_055504915.1. Lineage (NCBI taxonomy): Eukaryota > Viridiplantae > Streptophyta > Magnoliopsida > Proteales > Nelumbonaceae > Nelumbo > Nelumbo nucifera. The sequence continues at coordinate 77,968,336 of NC_142653.1, forward strand.
ACATGATGACTCTGATGAGGAGGAACATCTAGGAGGTAGATCCCATTCACTTCATGACCACTCCCAATCGTCCTCTTTGAATCCAGATCTTGCAAAATACAATGACCAGGAGAAAAAATTACTGAGCAGTTCAGGTTCTTAATCGAACTACTAACAGATAACAAATTAGTGCTCAATCTAGGAACATGAAGGACTGAGGGTAGAGAAATAGAATCACTAATCTTGACAGATCCATTTCCAATAATAGGAACATGGGATCCATCAGTTGTGGAGATCCTATCTCTGCCAGAATAGAGCTAGTAAGAAGAAAAAATAGTAGAGCTCCAGAATCTATAATCCAAGGAGGTCCCTCCTTACCTGAAGTAGAAACATAATTTGCAGTGACGTGTGGACTACCTGTGTGAGCAAAGGCAGTAGAGTGGACTCCACCAATGCCACCTGTACCTTGTTGTCCGCTTGCTGCTGAATTGGAACTAGCTATATCCCGTTGGTTCAAAAGTTGCCCATACCTCTCAAATTCGGCCCATACTGCATTAGCTGCAACAGACTCAAGAGCAGCTGTAGTAGGAGGGGCCGGAATGTCACCAGTAACTTCCATGTGTGCATTTCCCTTCTTATTTTTCAGTATAGTCGGCACAAGATGTGGGTGAAGCTTCCAGCAAGTATCTCTTTTGTGTTTAGGCTTCTTATAGTAGTCACAGATCAAATCTCTTTTATCTTCCTTCTTGATTTCACTGCCACCCCGATCTCCACTTTGTTTAGGTTTCACAATACTCACCATGGCAGACTAATCAGAAACAGGATTTTTCATCATCACATCTCTCCTACTCTCCTCCCATGACACAAAGGCATATGCCTGGGAGAGGGTAACACTATCCCTGGAAAGAAGATGTTGTCTTGCAATATCATACTCAGGATTAAGGCCAACAAGAAATTCAAACACCCTATACTTCTCTAGATGTTTTTGATAGGTAGCTACATCCTTAGTGGTTTCCTAAGAAAATGTCTCTAAATGGTCAATCTCTTGCCACAAGGTTTTAAGGGCTGAAAAATAGGCTGCAACAGGTCTATCTCCTTGCCTTGTAGAAATAATTTGATTTCTCAACTGATAAGCCCTAGCAACATTCTCCCTCTGTGAATAGGTTTCTGCAACCCCATCCCATATTTCCTTAGTTGCATTTGCCCATAAAAAATTTTTACTTATATGGGGCAACATGGAATTACACAACCAAGTCATCACCATATAATTCTCCTGTTCCCACCGGGAGTTGCTAGTTTCAGGTTTCACTTCCTCACCAATGATATACCCTAATTTCCCACGAGCACCAATGGCCATCTTTGCAGATTGTGACCATTCTAAGTAATTTGCACCATCCAACCTAACTGTAATAATGGTCCCAGTCCCGAAAAGGTCTCCAGTACCTCCTCCCACTGGTCCCATTTCACTCTCGGGCTTATTTTCAACTCCGTGACCCTCCATGCTTCTCAAAAAATGGAAAGAAAATAACTGAAATATGTAACAAGATCAAACGTAACACTTCTGGAACCAACAACCCCTTTCTGGTGTCCTAGACTATCTTCCCACAAAAGATTCCTTTTCTGTAGGACGGAAGAAGAGAGAGAAAAGGCAGCCACTCTCTCTAGAAGCCTCCAAATCAGGCAGGACTTGAACTGCCCCATACAGAAAAACCCAAGGAACCCTAAAAAATTAGGGCGCCACTTCCTAGGTCAAAATTGAAGAGTCCAACAGAAACAAGACTCTTCCCCTTTCTCTAGTTTTTTCCTGATTTGATGAGAAACCCTAGACCAGCTATAGGGCACACAGATCCATAAAAAAATCCAAAAACTAGGCTTACCTGAGAACTTCGACTAGCCTCTTAAATCACCATGCAGTCGGCCTATCTAGGGCTGCATGAGGAAACAACTCAAGGAACCTTCGCCCTGCTCTGATACCAAGTAGAAATCACTGATTGTAGATTTAGTTGAATTTCTTGTGAAAGGAAAGGGGAGGAAGATAAAGATTTCAGTAGTAGAAAAGAAAAGAGAGGGAGAAAAGAGTAGGAAGTCAACCAGGATTGTTGAATAATACCTAGCCGCCAACCCCTCATTATATTTATACTTAACTTAAAAGATGAGATATTACAAGGATGCCCTTAGTAGGGAGGCTACTAATGTGGCTGAACAGTCACAACATAGAAACATAAACTAATGGGCCTAAAGCCCAACAACTTCCTAACTAAATAGCTTCAAATAAGAATAAAAAACAACTAGGCCCAACTCAACAATTTACTTATTTTTCTGGTCTTACATGCAACAACTCTCCATTGAAAAAAAAATGCAGAGTTTTATTTATTACTCATGTGCATTTCTACACAATCTATACATGTAAGAGTTGTCATGCTATCATACACATGGTAAACCGTGGCAGTACACTCAAACCGATTCATGAGATCATTTTATCTTTTATTAAATATATTATGTATGAAATTAATTGTTTCTGATTATGTCTTTACAACTGAGAATTGGAGATCTAAGCATTATAGGATATAGCTCCATAGCATTGAATGGCACTTCAATCTAATTGTTGGGTCTAGTGTATTTAAAAGATGAGTCATTTTTTCTAAGGATAGTGATTTGGGCCCATGCTATCTTTGACAAGGTGGCATATTCATTATGAACGGGAAAGCACATGAGTAATTCTGATTTTCTCAATCATTAATAAAATTCATTGTTATTGATAAAAAAAAAAAGGAAAGCACATGAGTAATGCTAGAAAAATTGTGTGTACTTTCTTATCATTATGAATAGCCTGTTCATTCTGAGCAGGAATACAAACAAATTTTATTTACTTTTTATCATTATGAATAGTGGAATTCCTTGTCTTCCGACAAGATCTGTTCCCGGTTCATAAAAATTGGAACTTGACCAAATGAGGACCCTTTTCTATTGGTTTAAAGATTAGTAGTACCTTTCATGGATATACTTTAGGTAAAGTTTATATTGGCTAGAAATATCTAAATTTGAAGGAAAATGTAGAACAGGAAAGTTGAGAAAAGAACCCATTTATAAAGAAGACATGTTAATCCCTTGAAGTTTAACATTTTGCTCTATACTCTCTAATTTATAATTTTGTCTTCTAAAGCCCTAGTGTTTGGGGTTACCGAGTGTACCATACTGTGTTTCCAAGGTTTTTCAATAACAAATGATGTTGGGTTTTCTGTGTAGAGAACTAGTCTTGGGATTTAGTGGAGTTGGGTTGAAAGTACCTTGTAATGGAGGCATAAAACTTTTCGCTATATTGTAATTTGTGTCCTCATTTGAAGATGTCTTAATGTTAGATTTCCTTTGGGTGTATTCCCTTGTGGCAATATATGCTATTTGCATCTTCTCACTCCATTGTTTTTCTTAATTATTTGCACACATTTTTTGGGTCTTTCCGTTGGGCCATCTGTCTCAACTTATTTGTAGTTAGAATATGTTTTGTTTCTTATGCTAAAATATCTCTTATATTTGTGATTTAATAAGGGGTGCCTTACATTAGTGGGAATTTTTCACCACTGGACAGATATCAGATGGGACATATTACAATGCAAGGGATGCCTGATTTGAAGATGTCAATGTTAGATTTCTTTTGGGGTTATTCCCTTGTGGAAATATATGCTGTTTGCATCTTCTTGCTCCATTGTTTTTCTTAATTATTTGCACACATTTTTTGGGTCTTTTCCTTGGGCTGTCTGTCTCAACTTATTTGTAGTTAGAATATGTATGGTTTCTTATGCTAAAATATTTCTTATATTTGTGATTCAATAAGGGATGGCTTACATTAGTGGGAATTTTTCACCACTGGACAGATACCAGATGGGACATATTACAATGCAAGGGGGTTACGGGCATTACCTAGATTTCCATCTGGTGTAAAAAAAGTGAAGTTCCCCTTATGTGAGCGCCCTTCATTAAATCATTTTCTTACATATCAGTTCTAGTTTTTAATTATACCTATTTTTTTTTTCTAGGAAAAGGATACTGATCTACGAATCAAGCAGCTTGAATCAGATATCACTTACTTTATCACAAAGCAAGATTCTGAACTAGCATTAGGAGTAATTAGTGCTGCATATCATGGGGATTTGAATCATTTAAAAGGCTTGATCAATGCTGGAGCAGATCCTTGCAAAACAGACTATGATGGGAGAAGTGCATTGGTATTTTACTTCTTCAAACTTGAGATGTCATTCTATTGGTATCTAGCTTCCTTCATTTATCTGAAATGTAATAGCAAAACCAGAAAACCAAAATTCCATTTACACAGTGATGTATTTCTTTTTCAATGGGAGAAGATGATGCTTGCTCAAACCACTAACATGATGCTTCATATACTGGTATACCATATTTGTAGCCTGATAACTAATCAACAAAACATTCAAATGTGCAACCTCCATGTTGCATGGGCAAGGACATGAGAGTCAGAATCAGACATGTTCAAGAGTCTGATTTGGCAAGTTGAGAAAGCATGGACTTGCAGACACATATATGGAAAAGTATATACTACGAATATCATTCATATTTTTGAATTCTAATATTTGTGCCTGCAGAAAGGGGTCTAATATATTACCTTTCTTACCAAGTGTTGTCAGTTGTTTATGTATTCAGGTTTAGTACCATAAGGGTACTGTTGTAATTTCTCCTCTGTTTATATTGTTCGACTCTACTAAATATAAATAATAAAATCATTCTTTCGCCCCCTATGTTCTGGAGGGCTTTCAGTCACTCGACTCACCTCTCTTCTCTCTTCTCCTCTCCTCTCTTCACTTGCTCTTGCTCAACATGGTATCAGAGCAAGTCGTCCAGGCCTGAAGGGTGGTGTCAAGCTAACTACTGTTGCATCCAGTGCTGTCTCCAATCGAACTCCTGATCTGGTGAAGTCAGTTCGACCCAGAAGTTACAAAGTCTTTTCGTCTTCCAGCCCAGAAATTGCTCCTCCTGTCTGCTCGACTGTAGAGAGACTATTGTTTGCAGTTTGTAGAGGGTGTTCTGTCTTCAGAAATTGCTCATCTTCCGTTCGGCTGCCTATTGTTTGAGGATTCGTAGAAGGAGCTCTGGTTTACAGTCAAGGAGTTCTGGTTTACCATAAGGGAGACTATCATCTGAAACTAAAAGAGGTACTATCATCCTTGTCTGTTTGGATGCCTATTGTTTGCTGAACTGTTTGATGACTGTTCGGCTACCCTACTGTTGTCTGTTTGACTGATGAACTGATGAACTGTTTTGATGCCTATTGTTTGTGGACTATCATCCTTGTCTGTTCGGATGCCTATTGTTTGCTGAACTGTTTGATGACTATTCGGCTACCCTACTGTTGTCTATTCGACTGATGAACTGTTCGGCTGCCCTACTGTTAAGCGACTGTATTCCTTAACACAGTAACTGTATTCGAACTTTTTTGTTGTTGGTATTGTGGACTGTTGATGGTTTGTTTTGGCCGACTAATTGTCTGCTCAACATTAATCTTATTAATTGACTGTTCGGCTACCCTATTGATCTTCTTGACTGGTTAGCTATCAGCCCTACTAAGTAGGTCATTCAGACCTGTTCTTGTACTGCAACAGCAGTGTGCAGACTTGTTTCAGTGAAACCGTAGGTCAGAAGGACCTGTTTCAGTACTGCAACAGCAGTGTTCAGTTTGTTGTTTGTTCTCAGTGAAACCGTAGGTCAGAAGGACCTGTTTCAGTACTGCAACAGCAGTGTTCAGTTTGTTGTTTGTTCTCAGTGAAGCTGTAGGTCAGAAGGACCTGTTCTTGTACTGCAACAGCAGTGCTCTTTCTTTTGTTCGCAGTGAAACCGGTGGTCAGAAGGACCTATCTCTGAAATAGTCTTGTACGGCTGTATCTTTTTGGTTGCTGTTTCAACTTTTTATTCAGATATCATGGGCAGTGAAGATTCAGCCACATCTGGAGTTTCCTCAATGCTGAATGGAATGGGCGGGGGTGACCTATCCTTTCCCATGGCTGTTGTCCCTCTTGATGGTTTAAATTACCTGGAGTGGTCAAGAGGGATCAAATTATACATCACTGCAAGGGGGAAGATAGGCTATATTAATGGGAGGATAAAAGAGCCATCCTCCGGGAGTGCTGAATATGATAGATGGAATCAGGAGAACAGTATTGTTATGTCCTAGCTCTTGGTTTCCATGCAACCTCAAATCAGGAAGAATTTCATGTGGGCTGAAACAGCGAATGAAATCTGGGAACAAGCAAAGTCTACATATTCAGAATTGCGACACTATGCCAAAAGTTATCAACTGCAGGCAGCATCTTCTACTTATAGATAGGGGGAGAGGTGTTTATCGGTCTATTACTCTGACTTAACATCTGTCTGGAAGGAGTTGGATCACTACCAGAGTGTGGATTGGAAGTGTGATGAGGATGCTAAGAAGTACAAACAGCTTGTCTCCCAGCAAAGGATGTTTGCATTCTTACATGGTCTGAATCCTATGTATGAATCTATCAGGGTTCAGATTCTCAGCTCTAAGGATCTCCCTTTTGTTCAGGAAGTCTATGCTCTTGTACAATCTGAAGAAAGCAGGAGAAATTTGATGAACAGCCCTGGTGGGGATGCTGTTGTGTTAGTTGCAAAAGGAGGTGTATCTACTGGTGTGGGATCTTCTTCCTAGAAAGGAGATCTCTAGAAAAAAACAGAAGATAAGGAAAAATTGTGGTGCACTCATTGCTAGAAACCCCGACACACCAAAGATACCTATTGGGATCTTCATGGGAAACCAAAATAGGCTCAAGATCTGACTAAAAAGCAAGGTTCAGAGGTGAATAAGAAGTACGGACAACAAAGTACAAAGAAACATCACATGGCCAACATGGCTACTCGGGAGAATCAGCCCCCCATTTCTACTGTGACTCAGACACATCTCACTGGACCTGACCCGAGGGAGGACATTATGAATTCCTTCCGTGACCATTTAGAGCTCTATGGTAGAGCAATTCGTCAGATGGATACTCCTCCCTCAACCTCATTTGCATCTACGTCAGGTAACCCTACCACTGCTTTCCATGTTGCTTCTCACACCCCTAACTCTCCATGGATCATTGATTCTAGAGCATCAAAACATATGACTGGTACGTCCTCTTACTTTCAAACCTATCACCCTCTTTCTGGAAGAGACAAGGTGAGACTAGCCGATGGATCATACTCTTCCATAGCTGGTCAAGGAACTCTCTCTCTTCCTCTTGGCCTTACCCTTTCTGATGTTCTTCATGTTCCAAATTTTCCCATTAATTTGTTCTCTGTTAGTAGTGTTACTAATTCCTTGAATTGCTCAGTGACTTTTTTCCCTTCTCATTGTGTGATTCAGATCTGGCCTCGGGGAGGATGATTGGTAGGGGTCGTATGGCTGATGGACTTTACATGCTGGAGAATAAGGCTAGTCTTCATGTTACAGAGTCTATGAGTTAGTCTATGAGTCAGTCCTGTAAGAAAATAGTCTATTTATGGCATTGTCGTCTTGGTCATTTGTCTTTTGAGTCTTTGAAAGTTGTATTCCCAGAACTGTTTAAGTCAATGTCTGTTTCTGATTTTTCTTGTCAAACGTGTTAGTTGAGTAAGCATTGTAGAACTCATTTTCTTCAAAGAAATAGTAAATCTGAATTTCCGTTTCACATTGTTCATTCTGATGTGTGGGGCCCTATTACTTTACCATCTGAGAGTGGCTACAAGAATTTATTACCCTCATTGATGATTATTCTAGATATACTTGGGTATACCCGATGCGAACCAGGGAAGGAGTACCAAAAATCATTCAAAATTTCCAGCGGATGGTCTTCACTCAGTTTCAAACTGAAATCCAAATTTTCCAATCAGACAATGCAAAAGAATTTTTTCATAGTGACCTCACAGAATTTTTTGCTTCGCATGGTTCCCTTCACCGTAGCTCTTGTGCCCACACACCACAACAAAATGGTGTGGCCGAACAGAAGAACCGACATCTCCTTGAAGTGGCTCGAGGTTTACTACTTCATATGAATGTTCCCAAACGGTTTTGGCTTGAAGCTGTTTTTTGTTCCACTTACCTTATAAACCATATGCCCTCTCGTCGGTTAGAGTACAAAGCCCCACATCAACTTCTCTTTCCTAAGGCTCCCCTTCTTTCTATTCCTCGTGTCTTTGGTTGCCGGTGTTTTGTCCAAAATCTGTCTCCCACCCGTGGGAAATTGGATTCTCGTGCTATCCCTTGCATATTTCTTGGTTACTCCTTCACTCAAAAGGGATACCGTTGTTTTGATCCTGTTTCTCGTAAATTCTATGTCTCCATGGATGTTTCTTTCTTTGAAGATGAACCTTTCTATCCTGTTTCTCCTCAAGGGGAGTGTAGGCATGAGGAGAAACTGGTTCAGCTTCCCGCTCTCCCTGACCCTCCACCTTTTCGTGTTTTTTCTCGTCATCGCAAAGGCCAACCAAATTCAAGAGCTGTAGAGAATCCGGAAGCTGTACCTCTAGTGCCACCAGACTCCTCGGGGGAGGATCATACTCACTCAGGTATTTTGGCTCCCAATGATGTCCTTGAATCTTTTGAAAATGATTCCTCTACTGCTAATGATCTTGACCGTCCTATTGCTCACAGGAAAGGTGTTAGATTGTGCACCACTAAACATCCCATTTCCAACTTTGTCTCCTATGAGAACATTTCATCCTCATTCCGTGCCTTCCTTACCTCTATTGACAGTGTCCCTATCCCTAAGAATGTGGCAGAAGCTCTTTAAGTTCCTGAATGGACAAATGCCATGAGGGAAGAAATTAATGCCCTTCACAAAAATGGCACATGGGAACTTGTTGATCTTCCTAAGGGAAAGGTTCCAGTTGGATGTAAATGGGTGTTCACAGTCGAGCATAAGGCTGATGGAACAGTGGAAAGGTATAAAGCTCGCTTAGTGGCAAAGGGATTTACTCAAGTGTATGGAGTTGATTATGCAGAAACTTTTGCCCCCGTTGCCAAGATGAATTCCATTAGAGTCCTTTTCTCTCTTGTAGCTAATCTGGATTGGGTTTTACACCAGCTGGACATCAAGAATGCATTCTTGAATGGTGACCTTGAAGAGGAAGTGTACATGATTCAACCTCCTGGTTTTCTAGCCCAAGGCAATGAACAGAAAGTGTGCAAGTTGAAGAAGTCCTTATACGGGCTGAAACAATCACCAAGAGCTTGGTTCAGCAGATTCCATGTGGCAGTTCAGCCGAAAGGATACAGGCAATGTCAATCAGATCACACATTGTTTGTGAAAAAAGGAGAAGGTAAAATTGCTGCTCTAATTGTATATGTGGATGACATAATTGTTACTGGTGATTGGGAGGATGAAATTCAGAAATTGAAACTTTTTCTTGCCACTCAGTTTGAAGTGAAGGATCTAGGACCTGCCAGATACTTCCTTGGAATTGAAGTTGCCCGATCAAAGAAGGGTATCTTCATTTCTCAAAGGAAATATGTCCTAGATTTACTTTAGGACACTGGAAAGATGGGGGTGAAGCCAGTCAACTCTCCCATTGACCCCAACCATAAATTAGGTGACAACTGTGGTGAATCGCTCAAGGATGTGAAACAGTTTCAGAAGCTTGTAGGGAGATTGTTATACCTTTCTTTGACTCGCCCAGACATTGCATATGCTGTTGGTGTCCTCAGTCAGTTCATGCATGCTCCTAGGTCTTCTCATCTTGAAGCAGCAGAGAGAATCCTCCGATATCTAAAGAAGTATTCAGGTACTGGTTTGTTGTTTCAAAAACACGGACATTTGAAAGTTGAAGTTTATACAGATGCAGATTGGGCTGGATCCCAAAGTGACAGAAAGTCTACCAGTGGCTACTGCACCTTTATAGGAGGGAACCTTGTTACATGGAGGAGTAAAAAGCAAAATGTGGTAGCTAGATCCAGTGCTGAAGCTAAATATCGTGCTATGGCCCACGGGGTTGCTGAAGGCATGTGGATAAAGAATTTGTTGGGGGAGTTGGGTTTCCTAGTGACCAAACCTATAACTCTATTTTGTGATAACAAAGCAGCTATAAGCGTTGCTCCAATCCGGTGCTACATGATAGAACAAAGCACATCGAAGTTGACAAGCATTTTATCAGAGAGAAAGTTATCACAGGCGAAGTGTGTACCCCCTATGTCACTTCTGAGAACCAGCTTGCAGACATCTTTACAAAGGGTTTAAACCTTTCCAGACATCATGATCTTTGTGACAAGTTGGGCATGATTGATATCTATGCTCCAACTTGAGGGCGAGTGTTGTCAGTTGTTTATGTATTCAGGTTTAGTACCATAAGGGTACTGTTGTAATTTCTCCTTTGTTTATATTGTTCGACTGTACTAGTATAAATAATAAAATCATTCTTTCACCCCCTATGTTCTGGAGGGCTTTCAGTCACTCGACTCACCTCTCTTCTCTCTTCTCCTCTCCTCTCTTCACTTGCTCTTGCTCAACACCAAGTAATGTTTGATAGGAAAAGTGCCATTTATCTTGTAAGGTAGCTATTCATTCATGTTAAACAAGCTAGGAGATAAAAAGAAAATGTTATGTAGAAGTATCATCAAGAACCCATGGATTATTGTGTATCCAACACAGATACATCATCCATTTACTAGAGTCCATGCAACACTGGCAACTATTCAAAGCATTGATTTTCATGTATCTGCCTAAGATACATATCTTTCCCAGTTTCCCCAACTCAAGGATACCATTGATATCTGGACCATGTACTTGATGTGTGATGTGACCTAGGTGCCTCTGTGAGGCCACAGACACATGTACATGCACACAGAGATCCACAAATCATATAAATGCAGATAAGCTACTAAATATTTGTGATTTCTTGCAGCATTTAGCAGCATCTAGAGGTCATGAAGATATTGTGAAGTTTCTGATGCAGCGAGGAGCAAATGTCAATTGCATTGGTGAATGACTAGATAATTTTTAACTCCATATTTTCTTCTTTTCTTGTTTCACTTTCCATTTTTCCTTGTATATATTTTCCTTAAATGAAGTTTGAATTTTGAGGAGCAGTTACAGTAAAATATGTGGTGTTGCTAGCACTTGAAAAATGCTTGTCAATAGTCCTTACCTTGAACTGTTGATCATCATAATGCAGACAAGTTTGGGAATACACCTTTGTTGGAAGCTCTTAAATCAGGGCATGATAGTGTTGCAGCAATTCTCGTCAAGAATGGTGCTCTCTTAAATCTAGAGGATGCAGGATGCTATCTCTGCAAAGTTGTTATAGAAAGCAATATTGACTTCTTGAAACGGTTGTTGGAAAATGGTCTTGACCCAAACTCCAAGAACTATGACCAGCGGACACCTCTTCATGTTGCAGCTGCAGAAGGTTTGCACTTGGTGGCAAAAATCTTGATTAAATTTGGAGCAAATGTTCTTGCTCAAGACAGGTATCCTTCCTGAAACATTTCTCACGTGACATAGTCTAAAATAAACTGAAAAAATAACCAAGCTCCTGATTAGGTGCCCATGAAATGAACCATTTGATTTCCTTTTTGGTGTAAAATTTCAGCCCACACCATGATCACCCGAAACAAGCTTAACCAAGATTAAGTGGAAATTAATCTATTTTAGATGGTCTATCTTTGATTCCCAACGTAATAAAAACCACATCAAAACAAATTCAATTTCACATGTCATGTAGACAGTGTCTAAGTTTTATATGTTAAGTACTTCAGAATTTTTGTTTATGCAGTAATGTAATAGTATAGAATCGAGTATGGGAGCAATATTCTGAAGTTTCCTTCTGATGATTATAGAACTGAACCACAGTATAAATGGATAATAAATTATAATTGTCAAAAGTTTCTACCTGATATTATTCAAATTCTGTGTACCAAGGGAAGTATTGTAAGACTCGTACCAGACTGGATGGTTGGACCATTAAACCCAGGAACTGGAAGCCATTCTGGTTTTTATTTCTTGGTTTTCAGATTTCTGGAGAACCAATAGAACCAGTCAAAAACATGCAGAAACATTGAAAATTGGCCAAGTTTCAACAACCCACCTGGCTCACTAAATCACCAGAAACTTAAAATGCCAATAGTAGGATTTGAACTCATGACCTAGTGGTTATATAGGTCGTCTTATTACCACTAATCTGTTTTGTTATTTGCGTTTACCAGAACCCTGGTCATATCTGGCCAACACTTTTGCATGCATCCTGTTTAATGCCCATAATTTAACAATGGATTTGTCATTAAACAGAACGGAATGGTGAAACAGTATTCATGTTTCCAATCCCATGTAGCTCAGATAAGGCTTGGATGATGATGATAATGATGATATTTCTATTACTCGTGGTCGAACTGTTTGACCTGCAACTTGGCAAGCATTCCGGTTTTATGTCTGATCTGAGTTTTACAACACTGGTTAAGGGGATAAGACTAACATTTTCCATTCATGACCTAATTGTGCATTGAATGCAATAGACATTATGTTCTCGACTCTTAAGCATGAACAAAAAGGGCTTATATGTATAAAATATATCCAAAAATAGGAAAAGTATGTTATATTATTTCTATAATGGCTGGTTTTGCTTCTTTTGACATAAAACCATGGTATTCTTTATTCAAAATAAAATCCACCTGGAATTGGATCTCTCTCAAGAGACTAGGTTTTTCTCTGGAATTCTTCCTTTGAATCGGCAGCCATGGCCGATTGTCTGGATATACTTGGAGATTGAAAGCATTCAAACCATTCTTTGCATCTAGTGTGGCATCCTCATCTTCTTCTACTTCTTCTTTCGTTCTTAGAAATCCTTCTCAAAATACCCACCTTGTGACATGGAAAACTGGCTGTTCTCTTCTTGGAGGATGATGTCCTCAGATCATATTATCACATTCAGTACGCACTGGTCACCACTCACTAAATACTCTTACGGAAGACCAGACCGGATGGGTTCATGTCTTTCACAGTAAATATTCCATCTCAAGCATGAAATGATGGTTACTTATTTGGATCCAACTTCAAGTAATGCATTGATTAGATTTTTGAACAAGATTACCTAAGAAGAAAAATTGCACATTTAAGGCTAAAAGCCATAGCAAACAACTACATAAATCAAACAAGAGAAGATTAAGAGACTTAAATATGTGTCTTTCTCTCTATCTCCTTTTTAGTCTTTCTCTCTTCATTATATATGCCATTTACATGTCATATTGACTTTTGTCTTCTTTTTGTTATTATACGCTTTATTAGATTCAGAATTTGATTTTGTAGTTGTGTCTTTTATTCTTTTTCTTTTGAAGATTAGTGACTGGTAAGTGAATAATATAAGAATAGCAATCAAATCATTCAATCACAGAGTCCCCATTCATTCTTTTAGGAAAAGATTTAAGAAAAAAATTGATCATTTTAATGAAATATTTTTGAAATGCCAATAAAATATTGGAGATATTAGGGGAAAAAAGGACTCCTGGAAAAGTTTGTATTGCCCCCTAGAAAAATGGGGAGATTTCAGGTAAATTTTGTCAAATCTTGCCGATATTGTAAACCCTGTTTCCAGCCAATCCACCGCCACTTCAAAATTTCCCTCAACCACAAAACCCTTATAGTGAGGAGAGATCTCCCTAGTCTTAAACCATGCAAGACTGCCAATAGTTCAGCTCTTGTGAAGTCCTCATACCCAGTAGGTCCTGAAAATATTGCCAATCTATCTACATTGCAGCTTCTAAAGACCCCTCCAGTCCTTGAATTCTCAGGATTGCCTAATCTGAAAGCATCAAAATTCATCTTGATAAGGTATTGTGAAGGTGGTAACCATGTTCTTATTCTCGGATCTCTCTAGTTGATGATGTGCTAGCTATTGCTCGCCAACCTCTTATAATTTCATTAGTTGGAAATTGGTTGAAAGTGTGCAATGATCTTGCCCAATGTACCACTCTTACCATCATCATCATCCAAGCCTTATCCCAACTATATGGGGCCGGATACATGAATCCTGTTTTTCAATTTCGTTCTATTTAATGCCATCCATATCTAATGTGTGACTCTTACCATAATGGTCTCAATTAGTGCTTCCTTGGGCTGACTTTTGTCTTTGAAAATTTTTGCATTCGGCTCCTCCCAAATTGTCCACAGTATAGCAGCCCTAATGCATCTCTATAATATCTTGCCCCTCTTCTTGGGTGGTGAGAAGAATGAAGTATTGAATAGGATACTCACATCAGTTAGAGGATTCCACCTACATCCAAAATGTGAGAAGATAAAATCGCAAGTACCAGATATAAATGGAGAAGAGATTAGTAATGAAATGTAGATTTCCCACTTGCTCTACAAAGAATACACATGGGGAGAAAGACACCAGTTTGTCCTTTTATTCTGAAGATGCTTTCAAGTTTTAATTTTCACATGTATAGCCTTCTGACTAAAGGCTCGGATCTTGGGTGGAATAAAATATTGCACTGACCAAATGAACCTACCACCACAATAAAGAAACATAAAATAGAAGTTGTAACCTCATGTAAATAGACAAATAAACATATAAACAGCTCCTCAACAAAAGGAATCAAAAGCTTAACAAGTGGGAGGAACTTTATTTTCAATTGGGTACAAAGGTCAGCAAATGGTGTGGCTAATACTTTAGCTAAACAGGGAATGCAAAAGGAATAGACTTTTGGGGAGTTGTAAACACTGGTTGGTTGTATGAATTAGTTAAGATTTTGGGTTTAGGAGTTGGCTTTGACAATAATTACCTATGGGGTACAGGGAACATTATGCATACGGTTTCTTTTTCCAATATTAATAAATTTTAAGTTATACATTGTTAGTGGAAATTTTTTTTTAGCATAAATTCTCACATAACATAATTCACTCAATTAGACCAGTAACTGGATTTTTTTGTTATTTGGGTAAGCCCCATTCAGGAAATCACATAGATGTTCCGTTAATTACATCTCTACTAGGGGCAGAAAAAACCTTTTGATTCTAATTCAGAAGTACCAATGAATAGAGATAAACTAAGTATCATTTTAATACAAAATTTTCCTTCGAAAATTCTGGTATATATTCCCTCTTTGTTTGAGAGAAATCCAGCGAATAAAGAAACAAACATTGTATGCACAACAAGTAAATAGGTATCATAAAACAGCATGTTTCATCAATAAGGCTACAAATGGCCTTTAAATTATGATTATGTACTTTTATCATGGTGTGAGGAACCATAATCAATCAAGTTTATGAACAAGGTTGTAGATGGTTTTTCCCTTCACACAAAGTAATGATTTTCAGGGTGAAAATGAAGTAAGGAATCATAATTAGCCAAGTTTCATAGACAAGGCTATAGATGGTTATCTCCTTACATATCCTTCAATATGAAACAAGGAAGAAAAGAAAAATAAAAGGAAGAAAGAAAGGAGTGAGAGGAATTGATAGAATATGGTCTTCCATCTCATGTGGGAAGCACAAGGAGTATCAAATTGAAGAGGTGTAGGAAGAAAACAAGATTTCCTACCTTTTTCTTCCTTTTTCTTTTATGCTCTTCACACCAATCTTCTTCTCTTTTCTCTTCCCACTTGTTTCTTAGTGCTAGAAATCCTGTAAATAAATTAGTAATAGCCAACAAAAAGGCATTAGCCCCTTCTCCTTGTAGGAGAGGGTTTATATAGAGGAGGGAGGTGATTAAGTAACTCCCCACTCCTCTCTTCTTAGAGTGCTAAGTGTCACCCCACTTAAAATGGGTTAAGGAGGGAAAAGAAAACTCTTCCTTCCTAAGGTGACATGTGTCCCCCCACTTAAAGTGGTTAGCAGAGGGAAAATAACTCTCTCTCTCCTAGGGCAACATGTGTCCCCCCATTTAAAGTGGTTAGAGGGAAAATAACTCTCTCCCCTAGGGTGACATGTGTCCCCCCACTTCAAGTGGTTAAAGGAGGGAAAATAACTCTCTCTCCCCTAGGGTGACATGTGTCCCCCCACTTCAAGTGGTTAGAGGAGGGAAAATAACTCTCTCTCCCCTAGGGTGACATGTGTCCCCCCACTTAAAGAGGTTAGAGGAGGGAAAATAACTCTCTCCCCGAGGGTGACATGTGTCCCCCCACTTAAAGTGGTTAGTTAAAGGAGGGAAAATAGTCCTCTTGTTAGAATAAGACAAGTGGCATCCCTTATAAATAAGTAGGACACCTCACAAGAAATTATTCAAAATGGATTTATTCTTTTAGGGCCTTCTGTTCCATTAAATGGGCTCTACTACAGGCCCATTAAATGCTTATTGTATTGCAAATAAGCCCAATTAATTTGGGGCCTGTTGTTCACTAAAGTAAACTGTAGGCCCCTTTCTTTATTAAAAGGTTTCAGCCCACCAATAGGACTGATTGGGCTTATAAGAAGCCCCTTTTTTTCTTCTTTATTATTAGTTTTTTTAAGTTGTGACTGGGAGTATCTTATAACCTGCTCCCAGTCCAACAAACTTAAGGACTTAGCAGTGCCCCCTTGAGCACTATGAGCTCAAAAACAAAATAGCTTGAGGTTGCAGTGCTCAAGCCATTTTTAATTGATTGGGCCAGATTTTTGTGAATCAGACTTAATTAAGACTTAAAGTTGAAAACAAAAGCCCCTCCAATGAGCTGGAAATTGTAAAAGAAAAAGCCTACACATATATTGTTAGGCTTTCTTTTATTATTATTATTATTATTGGCCCATATGACTTAAGTCCAAGAAGCTTTTATATAAGGCTTAAAGAGTATAATTAAATGGGCTTAAGAAAATTATGAATGTGGGCCCATACATAATGTGTAGTCCCATGTTTTAAATTGAAGTTGGCCCAAGTTATATGTTAATGAGCCTACAAGATTTTAATGTAAATGGGCCTTAAAAGCTTTTAAATAACTAAGTATGGACCATTATTTAAAGCGTGGTCCCATACTTCTTCACACTTGTCTTTATGGGCTTAAAAGAAAGGCCCAACAAACTAAAAGGCAGCCAACTGTCCATTAATTAAGTAAGCAAAAGTCCTACTATGATTAGGACTTCTGTTTAGATAAATATAGGAGCTAGCACGTTTCTAACTTCTTTTATCTCTGTAGAGAATACTGATGTGGGCCCCACAGCTGTGGTCCCACTCTATCCGTAGGGTAGAATGTGCCCTAGTCATCCTAGGGTTAGCTGATGGTCAATCTGTTATTCCAGTTGTTATTTATATTTCAGTTTTATATTGTTTTATGTGTTATGTAAATGCCAAGGGCAGATTTGTCCTTTCATGTAACTAGCATAACCTATAAATACTAAATAGAAGTGGCGGCAGCAGAACATTTAGATTCTGTCCTTCCTTTCAATTCTTGTGTTCTACTACTCTCTCTACTCTTTCTCCTCTCTCCTTTATACCTTTTTCTCCTTTTTCAAACCTGAAATCTATTAGGGTTCAAGGCTGATAGCAGTCTTGAACATCTACTTGGTATCAGAGCAAGGTTAGGGTTTTTCATGTGAGTCTAGTCCAGCCGACCACATGAGAATCCCCTAGGGCTGGAGGCTGAGAAAGTGAAGTTCGTGGATTGATTCTTGGAGATCGCCAAAGGGTTTAGCAGCTGTTGAAGACTTGTCACGGTTGCTGAGTGTTGGTGATCAGGAAAAATCAGAGAAGAGTAGGGTTCGGGTAACCTTGGAAGGCAGCGAACAGTTTTTTTCTTGTAAGTTATTTATTTTCTAAGAGAAGTACTATCAGAGAGGATAGGTTGGACCTATCTGGAAAGGGCGATCGAACCATTCTAGGGTTTTCTCCCTTCTATTCTCTAGGGTTTTACAACAAACTCTACTGTTGGGCCGAACTGCCTTAGGGTTCTTTTCTCCTACTCTAGGGTTTGAAAGTGATCTTGCGGCAAACCCTAATAAGCTTGTGGCAAGCCCTAATGTTAGACTGAACCTTGCGATTTACCTGGAGCTGTCCTCAAGTTTTGTTAGCATTGATCAGCTTTTAGGGTTTCATATTAACCCTACTACAAGTCTATCTGTACGGTACTGATTGGAATGTGCAACTAAAATGTTTTCTTTAAGGACTGATTAAAACCCTAATTCTGCCAAGCATATCAGATCTGCTTCTAAGCTGATTTTTTAGATCCTTTTGGGGTTTTCGAACTCTCTTAAGGGGTGAGAACTGTACGGACTGCTGCTGTTGTGTTTGCTAGTTGGTTTCAGATCAGATTTATACCTGTTTTATGCACATACACTGTGAATACAGATTGGTCCTACACTGTTTTGATTGTGATTGGTAGTCCAAGTGCTGTTTTTTAAGACTTGACCGAGATGGAGTTTAAAAATCAGGCAGAAGGCAGTTTTGGGAACAATAGTTATGGTAGTGTTTCTGAGACAGGTGGTCAAATTACAACCGTAAAGTTTGATGGATCAAACTATTTGGAATGGGCCTAATCAACCGTGATGACTATTGGAGGGAGAGGTAAATTAGGGTACCTCTTGGGAGATGTGAAAGAACCCCCCAAGGGAGACCCTACGTATACCAAGTGGATCCAAGAAAACTACTTGGTTATGACATGACTGTGTAATTCTATGCAGCCTCATATTAGCCGAAATTACTTGTGGGCAAAGACAGCTAAGGAGATATGGGATGTTATGAAAGAAACTTATTCCCAACCCCTTAATGTTGCCAGAGCATATGAATTGAAATGTGAAGTGAAAAACCTTAAACAAGGAGAGAAACTGATTTCAGTATACTTCTCTACCTTGTAGTCTCTGTGGCGTGAGATTGATAACTTAGAGACTCTTAAGTGGGAGAGTCCCAAAGATGCACAGATATATAGAAAGCAGGTCGAGACAAACCGAGTGTTTGAGTTTCTGGTGGGCCTAAATTCAAAGTATGATATTGTGTGGCAACGGATTTTGACTAGAGACAGTGTGACTCTCTCTCAGGCATACTCCTTAGTACATAGTGAAGAGACCAGAAGGAAAGTTATGATGCAACCTCAGCCTTTCACACCAGCCTTTGTAGCTGTCAAACCCAAATCAGGGGGTGATTCAGAGAAGGACAAGAGGAAGGAAGACAAAAAGGATGTGATATGTGAACATTGTAAGAAACCCAAACATACAAAAGAAACATATTGGAAACTACATCCTCACTTGGTTCCGGCAAAGTTGAGAAGCAAGAAGGGCACTGCTCATGTGGCCGTGAACACTAATTCAGCATCCTCATATGGCACAAGAGGAACACCTTTAGAGACCTTAGCTGCAGTTCGGGCTGCCCTAATACAGTTAGAAAAGGAAGTTGGAAATTCAGCTCAGCCACCACAGTCACCATCAGCTCCTGTCACATCTGCCTTCGCACATCCAGGTACTTGAGCTTCAGCCTACCATGCCTCAGCTCCAGGCACTACTGAACCTTGTTGGGTAATAGATTCAGGTGTATCCGACCATATGACTAGCTTGCCTTCACTGTTTACCACTTACCATTTGTCTTCTGGTAGGGATAAAGTATCTATTGCTGATGGCTCCCTGGTTCCTATTTCTGGGAAGGGTGACATCAAGTTATCAGATACTATCTCCCTGTCATCTGTTTTGCACGTTCCTAAGCTTGATACTAATCTTCTTTCAGTCAGTAGTATTACCAAGCATATGAACTGCTCAGTAACCTTCTTCCCTGACCGATGTGTTTTTCAGGATTTGGAGACAAAGAAGGTGATTGGGACTGGCCGTGAGACGAATGGGATCTATCTACTCGGGGAGAAGTCTCGTTAGGAAGAGTCAGTAGAGAAGATGTCATTTGTTTCTCAGAGTGCGAGTCCGGTTATGCTTTGGCATAACCGATTGGGTCATTTGTCCTTTCGGTCTCTAAAGAGTTTGTTTCCTGCTTTATTTGAGTCTATTGAGTTGTCTCAGTTGCAGTGTGAAAGTTGTGAGTTTGCTAAACATTGTAGAAAGTCTTATTTATTGAGTAATAAAAGGAGTAATAATTCTTTTGATATTGTGCATACTAATGTTTGGGGGCCCTATCACATCCCTTCCATGGGTGGGTACAAATATTTTCTGTTATTTGTTGATGACCATACCCGGTTTTCTTGGGTTTATCTCATGCGTTCACGAGATGAGGTTTCTGTCCTGACCCAAAACTTTCAACAAATGATCCTAACCCAATTTGATGCCAAGATCAAAGTTCTTAGATCCGATAACACAAAGGAATACTTTGCTAAACCATTGGCATCTTACCTTCTTAATCATGGGGTTATACACCAGAGCTCTTGCCCTCATACACCTCAGCAGAATGGAGTTGCAGAAAGGAAGAATAGGCACATCTTGGAGGTGGCTAGAAGTCTTATGTTTACCTCCAATGTCCCCTATTCGCTTCTGGGGTGATGCTATCCTCACGGCGGTATATCTTATTAATCGGGTTCCTTCCCGGGTCCTTGATATGAGATCTCCATTTTCCCTTCTATACCCAAGTGAGGAGTTGTTTTCTATTCCCCTTAAAACATTCGGTTGTAGCTGCTTTGTTCAGCTTCTCGGACCCCATCACTCCAAGTTCGAACCTAAGGCCTCCAAATGCATTTTCCTTGGTTATGCACAAACTCAAATGGGTTATTGCTGCTATGATCCTATCTCAGGGAGGAAGTTTGTCTCAATGGATGTCACTTTCTTTGAGGAGACACCCTATTATCCTCGGGTTTCTCCTAAGGGGGAGAGCAGTGAGAGTGGGGCAGTTCCTTTACCTATTCCATTAGGCGATGAGAGCTACAATGATGAGGGTGGTCAGAGGGATCAGGAGTTGAGGGTCTATCACAGGCGATGAAGGCAGGTTGATCTCAGTCATCAGCAGTCCAGGCCAGCTCCAATCTCATCTGCACCTCCAAGTCCAGGTATTACAGTCCTAGGGCCCACTGAGACTTCCTCTATTGTTGCCATTTCACCTCTTGCAAATGACCTTGACCTTCTGATTGCCATCCGTAAAGGGAAACGACATTGTACCACATCTACAGCCCACTGTATTTCCCAGTTTTTATCCTATGATCGCCTATCTTCTACCAACAGGTCCTACCTTAGTTCCGTTGCCAATGTGCCTATTCCAAGAACAGTGCAAGAAGCCCTATCCGTCCCGGAATGGAAAGATGCAATGCAGGTTGAGATGGATGCCCTATTGAAAAATAACACCTGGGAGCTAGTTGATCTGCCCAAAGGAAAGAAATCAGTTGGTTGCAGATGGGTATTTACCGTGAAGCACAATGCAGATGGATCCATTGAGAGGTATAAAGCTCGGTTAGTTGCAAAAGGGTTCACCTAGACTTATGGTATAGATTACTTGGAGACCTTTGCCCCGGTAGCCAAGATGACCACCATTCGAGTCCTATTATCCCTTGTAGCAAGTCACACTTGGCCTTTATACCAAATGGATGTGAAAAATGCTTTTCTGAATGGAGACCTGCAGGAAGAGGTTTACATGCGTTTGCCTCTTGGATTCTATGATGCAGAAACAGGTAAGAAGGTCTGCCGGCTCAATAAGGCTTTGTATGGTTTGAAGCAGTCACCTAGGGCTTGGTTCGATAGATTCAGACTAGCCCTTGTGAAGTTCGGTTACGTACAGGCCCAGTCAGATCATACTCTATTCATCAAGAGGGTAGAGTCCTCCTTGACACTACTTGCAGTATATGTTGATGATATTGTGGTGACAGGGAATGATAGCCATGAGGTTGAGTCCCTTAAACAGCTCCTTCATCAAGAATTTGAGGTGAAAGACCTTGGTGTACTTTGGTATTTTTTGGGTATTGAGGTTGCTAGATCCGAACAGGGGATCTTTATCTCTCAAAGGAAATATGTCCTAGATGTGCTGGTAGAAACTGGAAAGTTAGGTGTCAAGCCTGCGGATACACCCATTGAACAGAACCACAGGATTAGTGCAGAGAGTAGGGAGCCTCTTGAAGACAAGGTTATGTTCCAGCGATTGGTAGGAAAGCTCCTATATCTCTGCCTCACTCGGCTAGATATTACTTATGCTGTTAGTGTTGTCAACCAGTACATGCATTCTCCTAGAACCACACATCTTCTTGCGGAAGAAAGAATATTAGCATACTTGAAGAGATGCCCGGGTAGGGGTATACTATTCAAGAACAATAACCACATGAAGGTGGAGGTCTATACGGATGCCGATTGGGCTAGGAGTGTTGATGGTAGAAGGTCTACCTCAGGATATTGTGCTCTTGTGGGAGGTAATCTTGTCTCTTGGAGAAGTAAGAAACAAAGTGTTGTCTCCCGATCTAGTGCTGTAGCAGAATACAGGTCAATGGCTAACGGAGTGGCTGAAATCCTATGGCTGAGATCTCTACTTGAGGAGTTGGGTATTGAGTATGAGAAGCCCCTGATGTTGTATTGTGATAATCAAGCAGCTATTAATATAGCACATAATCCCGTGCAGCATGACAGAACCAAACACATTGAAGTTGACCAACATTTTGTACGAGAGGGTCTCATCTCAAGAAGTATGCCTCCCTTACATCACATCCAGTATGCAACTAGCAGATATCCTCACTAAAGCTGTATCAAGAAAGAAGCTAGAGGCGGATCTATCCAAGTTGGGAATGATAAACATTTATTCCCAACTTGAGGGGGAGTGTAGAGAACACTGATGTGGGCCCCACTGCTGTGGTCCCACTCTGTCCGTAGGGTAGAATGTGCCCTAGTCATCCTAGGGTTGGCTGATGGTCAATCTGTTATTCCAATTGTTATTTATATTTCAGTTTTATATTGTTTTATGTGTTATGTAAATACCAAGGGCAGATTTGTCCTTTCATGTAACTAGCATAACCTATAAATTCTTGTGTTCTACTGCTCTCTCTCTACTCTCTCCTCTCTCCTCTATACCTTTTTCTCCTTTTTTGAACCTGAAATCTATTAGGGTTCAAGGCTGATAGCAGTCTTGAACATCTACTATCTCATTACTCCAGTCAAAAGAGAGAAAAAAAAAGAGACTCAGCCTTATTGAGTGTTGGTGTGAAAATTTTAATAAATTCTCATGCAACATAATTCACTCAATCAAGTGATTGAGTTTGTATTATTTTGGGTATGGCCCATTCAGGGAATCATACGGATTGTTCCCCTTAATTACATCCCCACAAGAAAGTAGAGAACACCTTTTGATTTTGACTTGGAGAAATGAACGCATAGAACAAAAGAAAAGAACAATAGGATACTTAAAAAGAACTTTTCATTTGCTTTTCTTTTACATCAGGTGTACATGAATGAGAAGAAAGAAAAAGAAAATTGTGAAAATTTGAGAGAAAAATGAATTGATTGTATTGTCTTGGAAGGAGCATATACACAACTTTATATAGAATTACAGAGCTAATTTACAGGGTGATAAAATAGGAAACTAACTTTTCCTAAAAAACTAATTTCTATATCAGTGGGATTCTCCAATTAATATCTCATGATTCTAGGATATCCCATGATTCTAGGAAATTAAGTTTCCTAAACTGATGGACCTAAAATTATGGAGAATCAATCAGAGAGTCAATCTTCTACTTTCCAACACTCCCCCTCAAGCTGGTGAATATGCATCTTTCATTCCCAGCTTGGAGATAAGTCCTTGGAATGCCACACTGCAAAGCCCTTTTGTCAGCACATCTGCCAATTGACCATTCGTTGAGACGTATGGAGTGCAAATTAATCCGCTATCCAGCTTTTCCTTTATGAAATGCCTATCTATCTCAATGTGCTTTGTCCTGTCATGTTGGACGGGATTGTGAGCAATGTTAATAGCTGACTTGTTGTCTCAGAATAATCTCATTGGACCTTCCCATCTGATCTTTAGGTCATTATCTTGAGCCATAGTAATTCACATACTCCCTGAGCCATTGCCCTGAATTCTGCCTCTGCACTTGATCTAGCTACCACATTCTGCTTCTTACTCCTCCATGTCACAAGATTTCCTCCAAGGAATGTTCAGTAACCTGTAGTGGACCGCCTATCCATGGGAGAGCCTGCATAATCTGCATCGGTGTATGCCTCTAGGGTTAATCCAGTATTTCTTTTAAACAAGATTCCTTTGCCAGGATTAGCCTTTAGGTAATGTAGTATCCTATAGACTGCCTGTAGGTGAATCTCTTTCAAGTTGTGCATAAACTGGCTAATCACGCTCACGGCATATGCTATGTCTAGCCTTGTGTGGGCAAGATATATAAGTTTTCCTACTAATCTTTGGTACATTTCCCTATTCACGGCTGGATCTTCATTTGCTTCTCCCAATTTGTGATTTGGCTCAATCGGTGTGGAGGATGGTTTGCATGCTAACTTTCCTGTCTCTCTTAAAAGATCTGTTACATATTTCTGTTCTGAGATAAAGATGCCTTCTCTGGAATGAGCTACTTCAATCCCTAGAAAATACTTCAATCTCCCAAGTTCTTTTATTTCGAATTCTTTGACTAGGCATCTTCTCAAGGCTTCCTTCTCCTTTTCATCATTTCCTGTCACAATTATGTCATCGACATATACCAGAAGAGCCGTGACTCCCCCTGCATCCGAATGCTTTATAAAGAGTGTATGATCTCCCTGACTTTGTTTGTATCCGATGGCAAGCATAACTTTAGTAAATCTTCCAAACCACGCCCTAGGTGATTGTTTGAGACCATATAGTGCTTTCTTCAACCTGCAAACTTTATTTCCTTTTAGATTTCCTTTGAAGCCCGGAGGAATATCCATGTATATCTCCTCCTCTAAATTACCGTGAAGAAAAGCATTCTTAACATCAAATTGCTCCAAGTAGCAACCGAAGTTAGCTGCTAGTGACAACAAAATTCTTACCGTATTCATCTTAGCCACTGGAGCGAATGTCTCCTGATAGTCAACACCATAGGTTTGTGTATATCCTTTTGCCACGAGTCTTGCCTTGTATCTTTCTAGAGAGCCGTCTGACTTGTACTTTACTGTGAAAACCCACTTGCAGCCCACGGGTTTCTTTCCTGGTGGTAGGTCAACAATTTCCCATGTTTGATTTTTATCTAGAGCCTGCATCTCTTCTCTCATAGCATCTTTCCATTTCTCATCAGATAATGCCTCAAATAAAGTATAGGAATATCAATGGTGTTTAGACTAACTAGGAAACTCCTATGTGATGGTGAGAATTTTTTAAAGGACACAAAATTTGCTAAGGGATATAAGGGATGTTTAGTGCATTCTCTTGTGCCTTTCCCAAGAGCAATAGGAAGATCTTGGTCAGATGCTAATTCAGAAGAAATTTCTGGAACTGTATTTACCTCATTCTCGGGATTAGGAGTTGAATCTTGAACCTGCACAAGATTAGGATCCTGGTTTCTTCTTCTTGAATATACCTGCAATCTCATAGAGTCACAAAGTTCATCATTCTCTGTCATGGGTCTAGTATGAATGGGTGAAGAAGTTGGTTTGGTTTGAGGTGGTTCGATAGGTGCAAATATGGATTGAACTGGTATAGATGCTGAGTTTGGGTGTTGAGAAACTGTAGGTAGACTAAGCGGGAACAATTCTCTGTCCTTATCTTCAATGAATGACAAAGACTCCCCCTGAAGATAAGGTTGAGTGAAATATGGTGTTTTTTCTTCAAAAGTGACATCAATAGAGACAAAGAATTTTTTAGTAGGTGGGTGGTAACACTTATAACCCTTTTGGGTGGACGAATAACCCACAAAAATACACTTGATGGCTCTTGGATCTAACTTCCCTCTATTATGGGTATGAACATGGACAAAAGCAGTGCATCCAAAGATTCTTGGGGTGAGATTATTTGTTGTACGTAGATCGGGATAAAATTGAGAAAGTGTTTCCATTGGTGTTTTAAATCCCAACACCCTCGAAGGTAATCGATTTATAATGTATGCGGCTGTAAGCACAGCTTCCCCCCAATAGGTTTTTGGAACATGCTGGTGGAAAAGTAAGGCTCGGGTTGCAGCTAGTAGATGACCATTCTTCCTTTCTGCTACTCCATTTTGTTGTGGAGTATTAATGCAGGAGGATTCATGGATAATCCCTTCTTTTTGAAAATATGGGGATAAAGTTTGGTTGAAATAATCCCGTGCATTATCCGATCTAAATCTTTTGATTCTGACCCCACACTGATTTTGGATCATGTTATGGAAATTTGGGAGTACACTACTTACATCTGATTTAGATTTAAGAAGAAAGATCCAAGAGACCCTAGTGCAATTATCAATAAAAGAGACGAACCATCGTGAGCCAGACACATTTGGAACTGTGGAGGGTCCCCATATATCACTATGGATCAAAAAGAATGGGACTGAACTTCTCTTGTTACTGATTGGAAAGGGCACACGCTTGTGTTTTGCAAATTCACACACATCACAATGAAAATATTCAACACTCAATCCTTTAAACAAGGAGGGAAACATAGTTTTCAGAATTCCAAAAGATGGATGTCCTAGTCTAAAGTGATGAAGCCAAATGGTGTCTTTGTTGGATGATGAAAGGAATGACAGAGATAACTTATCCTGGACAATATTTGATTTGCATGATTCTTCAAGATAGTAGAGTCCATTCTTCTCCTTAGCAAGTCCAATCCTCTTCCCCGAATCCTGGTCCTGAAATATACAGTAAGAAGGATAGAAAAGCACATTACAGTTCATGTCATGGGTGAGTTTTTGGATGGATATCAGGTTAGTGGACAATTTTGGAACATGAATGACACTTTTTAGTATAAGTAATGGATTAATATGGATATCCCCAAGGCCAGCTACGGTAGTAAGGGAACCGTCTGCAATGGCTATTTTTCGATTGCTTGGGCAGGGGGTATAAGTGCTAAAATGTAGTGAGGAGTGAGTCATGTGATCTGTGGCTCCTGAGTCAATAACCCATAAATCCCTAATAGGTTCATCTGAGACATTTAGTCCGTGAGGAATAGAAAACTTACCTGAGATTGCAAGAGAGCCTGTACCACTAGGTTTCTCCAACGATCCCAGAAGCCCCCTTAACTTTTCGATCTCCTCCTTATTGAACTCGGTCTTGTTTGGAGGCTTTTCTTGGCTCGGCTGATTTGTGGTGAAGTTAGCTTGACTTCGACTCTTCTGTTGTCCTCCTCGGTAGCCCCATTTCCTATTCGATGGTTTACCATTCAGCTTCCAACACTTCTCTTTGGTGTGCCTTGGTTTCTTGCAATAGGTACACCAAAGAGACTCCTTGTTGTCCCGTGCAGAGGACAAATCTGTCTTCATTCCTTCCAGTATTTTCGGTTGTTCCATCCTTGTAGTCATGGCTGAACCTTCTAGTACTTGGGGTTCAAGCATAACCCCCCTACGGCTTTCTTCAGCACGAATCAGAGAAATAGTCTCATTTAGAGATGGTACTTCTTCTTTGCCGAGAATCTGGACCCTAACTTGATCAAATTCTGCGTTGAGTCCTACAAGAAAGTCATAAACACGATCTTTTTCGATAAAACTCTTTAGGATTGCTGCATCCGCTGCACATTTAGTCTCAATGCACCGATAATGATCGAGTTCTTGCCACAGGTTCTGCAGTAAATTTGCATACTCGGTAACTGTCTTGCTGCCTTGTTTAGTTGCTCCAGTCTTGACTTTGATTTTGTACACTTGTGCTGCATCACGTGCTTTTGAATATGTTTGTCGGATGGCATCCCAGATCTCTTTAGCCGTGGATAAAAACATACACGTGTCGCTGATTTCAGGGTTCATTGAATTCCATAACCATGACATGATCATGGAGTCAGCTTCGTCCCATGCATCAAATCTTGGATCTCCTTCCTTCGGTCCCATCCCTAAGAGATGGCTAAGCTTTCCTTTTCCCTTTAAATATGTTCGAACAAACTGAGACCATTTCAAATAATTTTTCCCGTTCAACCTATATGCTGCCTGAATGTCTTGCAGGTCGCCAGATGCTTGATGTGAGGAAACTTCTTCCGATTGTGCAGTGGTATTTGATACGGTGGCTTTTGACATATTGGGTGGGCTTCAAGAAAGAGAAAAAAACAGACAATGAAGGTCTGAAAAACTTAGTAAGGGTTGGCGATGAAGGCCTAAAGAATCATTCAGCCAATGTAAAAAAAAAGGTAACGGTAATGCTCCACCAAACTGAAGAGTGGATCGAAACCACTCAAAATCAAAACTGATCCAAATGAAACCAAAGGGATTCAGTAAATTTGCTCTGGGCAACACCAGATCTAAGATTTCAGACTGATCTGATGTCTCTACAAAGAGATCCAAGAAAAAAGGATGAATCCAATGGCGCAACAGTCCAAAAGAAGCAAAAATGTAGAGTTCAGATCTGTGAAAATGTAGAGTTCAGATTTGTAGCCGATCTCGAAGAAGAATCAAGGACACTCAAGAACCTCCCAAATACTGTTTGAGAGTTCTTGAACCAGCAGCAGAGATGACCAAAGAGATACCATGTGTGGATTAGGTTGTAACCTGGCTCTGATACCATGTGAAAATTTGAGAGAAAAATGAATTGATTGTATTGTCTTGGAAGGAGCATATACACAACTTTATATAGAATTACAGAGCTAATTTACAGGGTGATAAAATAGGAAACTAACTTTTCCTAAAAAACTAATTTCTATATCAGTGGGATTCTCCAATTAATATCCCATGATTCTAGGAAATTAAGTTTCCTAAACTGATGGACCTAAAATTATGGAGAATCAATCAGAGAGTCGATCTTCTACTTTCCAACAAAAATACAATTGAGAAACTATACAGCAATACATTTATCTTTTCTTTAATACAAAGAAAATTTCCTTCTCACTCCTTTCTTCATAATAAGTTGTAGTCAATCAGATGAAATTCTGATTGTAGACAGCCTTACTCCTTGAAATTTTGCATACAAAAAGAGAACCGTAGTCAATCAAATTGAATATTTGATTGTAGACGATTTTCATCCCTTTGCTCTTCATTTTCATTTGAAGGGAACCATAATCAGCCTTTGAGATTTAGACTGTAGATGGTTTACTCTCTAACTTTGTCTTGAAAGAGAGACCATAATCAAACAAGTAGAGGCACCTAGTTGTAGATGGTTTATTCCCCCCTACTCTTCATTTTCATTTGAAGGGAACCATAATCAGCCTTTGAGATTTAGACTGTAGATGGTTTAATCCCTAACTTTGTCTTGAAAGAGGGACCATAATCAACCACATAGAGTCACCTGGTTGTAGATGGTTTATTTCCCTCTTTTTCCTTTCTCAAAAGTAATAACGAAAGAGAGAGAAAGAAGGATACATAGAAAAAGACATAAATAAGAAGTATTCACAGAGAGGACTTTCCTTTTCTCTACCTGTATTAGTGAGACTTTTCCTTCCTTGCCTTCCCTTGAGCACTTTTCTTTTCTTCTCTCCTTATCTTTGCTTTTCTTAAGAATCTCTTGTGAAAATTTTCTCCGAAGAGTCTCTCCGTGTGTATATATTTCTAGCTTCCCCTTAAGGAGCTTAAATAGGGAGTGGGGTGGTTATGTAACTACCCCCTCCTCCTAGGTGAAGGACACCTGTCCCTCCTACTTAAAGAGAAAGAACTCCCTACTTAAGAGGGGGAACTCCCATACGGGATACTTTTTTGTAATTTTAATGATTTGGCTAGTAGACTAGCTAGCCCACTTATTATTCTTATTCTTCTTTTCTCTTTCAGCCCTATATGGGCATTCTTGTAATTGTACATATCTTTTAATATATAAGAGACTCTTTAGGTGGGGGTCATTCATTCTTGACACCTCTAAGATTATTCCTGTTCTTCTCTCTATTCAGACAAGAGTGTTGACAAGGAGTATCATATTGAAGAGGTTTAGGAAGAAAACAAGATTCCCTACCTTCTTCTTCTATGCTCTTCACTCCAATCTTCTTCTCTTTTCTCTTCCCACTTGTTTCTTAGTGCTAGAAATCACTCAAGTCAAGCCAAATAGACTAATTTTGACACTAAAATTCAGGACAAACGTAGAACGAAAGGTTTGGAATAGTTTTCTCTATGCTTTTCTTCTGAGACCCAAGTAATTCACTAATAACTTTGATTACTATATCCTGTGTCTTTTTTATTGTTGTTTCATAAAGGAATGGATGTTCATTAGTCACTAATGGAGCATGAAAAAATAGAGGGACAAATAATTTCACCCATAGGAAGTAGTTTGTCAGTTCTTCCAAGTTAAGCTTTGGTCTGATTTACAAAATTCTGGATACAGTCCTACTTAAAGAATGCAGAAATCGAAGGAGATAAGTTCCTCAACAACAGTCAAATGATTATTGATATTCAGGAAGTGCTCAATCATTTGATCCATGGCAATTCTTGATTCAGAGCCCCCTGCTCCAACACAGATCTTTCAGAACACTAAAACACATATATACTTTCATAGAACATTTTTTGGTGCAATGCTTTAGCATGTGTGTCATCCTGCCATTCTGTGTTTCTCCAAGTGATTGACTTCTTCACTGTATAAGGAAAAGACAACAACTTAATTGTTTCATTGTATGCATGAAATCTCTACCAAGGGTGTTTCTCTTAACTACAAAAATCAGAATTATTTTTTTGTAATGAGTGCACTTAATTGGAGGTGGAGCAAATTGTTGGCATTGGGAATCTATTGCAGATAGATATTTCCTTTCAGTATAAAACAGGTGTATTTATATTGTTACATTATTAATTTATGGTCAATCAGAGGATAACTTCAAGGTTTATATTTCCATTTTCCTATAATTGATCTTATATTTTTCAATGTAGATGGGGAAACACTCCACTTGATGAAGGCCATAGATGTGGGAGCAAACCTTTAACCAAGATATTGGAGCATGCTAAAGAGGAACACATGGGTGAACGTTGTGTCTTACAGAGGTAACATTTGCTGACAAGATCCTAATAACAATCACAAGACCCTTTAGCTCATGCACGTTCCCTAACGTATATAAAGTAGAACTGCATAGATGTCCATGACCATAACCAAATTAATAAGACATTGAAAATGTTAAGTGAAAATAACAACTTAGAAGAATGAACAATGTCAAGCAGTAATAGAATAATACAAACAAGAAACGTAAAGGTGAAACTATTTTATAGGCATGTCATTGATACAGGGAACAATGGAAGTGGACTAGGTCAACCATCTCAACATCAATTTACAAAGGAGAGAAGATTGTAAACTGAGCTATGAACCTAGTTAAGTCCCATCTTCTGTACATTGTTCAATTCACAATCAAAAGGTCAACTTAGGAATGCATGAAAAATAAAAGAAAATAAGAGGAAAACCAGGTATTACCATTTTCTAGGCTATTAAACCTGTATGGATTCTCTCAACCAAGACCCAATATACTAAGGTAAGCTATTTTTAACCCATAGGGTTCTCAAAATAAATCTTGCCAGACTTTGGTGTTGCTTCCAATGCATGCAACAACTGAACCTCGAAGATCTTTACAATGGGATTCAAATAGAAATGGCTGAGAAGAACCCCAAATTGTTCTGGGTCAAAACAATAAGAATTTCTGTGCAAAACTTTCTGAGAACTTTGGTAGTCAGGAAAATATGTTGATCACTCCATAGGTAAATAAATATCAGTTTGAACTTCGAAATTCTGATCTTGGCACATATGTTCAACATGTATGGATATGTTCATCATCATCATCATCATCCATGCCTTATCCCAACTATATGAGGTCGGCTACATGAACAATGAATCACATTTCACAAATTCATTCTATTTAAAGCCATATCCACTGTTAAATTATTAGTGCTTAAATCATTTCTTACTACTGCTACCCATGTCCTTTTTGGTCTACCCCTATCTCTTCTAGCCCCTTCCACTTATAACAAATAATTCCTAATTAGGACTGTTGGTGATCTTCTATGCACGTGACCAAACCATCTTAGTCTACTCTATATCATTTTACCACTTATTGGGGCCACTCCTAGGTTTCAATGGATGGCTTCATTTCTGATCCTATCCTTTCTAGTTTTTCCACTCATCCATCTTAGGTTCGCCTGTCTGCCACACTCATTTTCTCAACATGTCTCTTGAATGCCCAGACTATGTGCATTTTCATTTTATTTTTCAATCATAGATGGTAAGAGAATTTGTTAATGTTTTCTATTCACCCATACAATATAGTTTGTTTGTGTATGGACAACAACTATTTTGTTGAACATATCAACAATTAACAAAAGAATAAATAAAAATTGGATTTTTGGCTACCTTGAACTTTGTAAAAAAAATCTACGTTAGACCCTAAGCATAGAAAAGGGCCATTTTCATCTTCAAACTATGATGGAAAGGCCACATTAAGCCAAAAAGGATTAGAGACATCAGTTCCATTAGACAACGAATAAAATAATAAAGCATGCTTATATGACACTACTCAAGTAAAAAAAAATTGGGAAATTGCAGGCCAATTTAGACCCTAAAGTTTGAAAAAGCCACTTTAGATGTTAAAAAGTTATTATTTGAAACATAAATTTTATTAATTTTATCATGATTGTAATGATCCTTGATAAAGGGGCCTATGATGGAAGAACAGTAAATAAATAGTCATTAATTAACTAATTAAGAGTAAATTATTTCTTAAATATAAACTTAATTAGCTTAACTAATAGAAAATAAGCAATCACTTGATTTACTTAGTTAACTTAGTAATCAATTTCTAATTTACTTAATTAATAGTAACTTAATTTACTTATTTACCTTAATTAGCCTAATTTCTTTAATTGTTCTATTTACTTATTTTAATTTACTTAATTAATTAGTTAATTCACTTAATTGCTTGGTTTTAAAATTGTCGTTGACCTAGGCGATCAAATTGTTCGTTTCCATTTTATACTTGGCCCGAAATTTTCCATAAAAATGTTCATGTGATCAGCAAACTACTGACCCAAATGGTTGAACCGCTAAACTATTCGCCTAGTGAACGGTTTTCAAGTCTTTTTTTTTTATTTTTCAAAACATCACAGGCTGATTTGTTTGGACCAGAAGGTTGAACCACTGACCTAGAAACCCTTGGCCAAAGCAGTTCCATTTTCAGCTCAGTTTTTAAAACCTTGCTTAATTGGCTTAATTTACTTATTTAGATCGATTTTCTTTGTTTATTTAATTTATTCATCAAACTTAGTTTCCCTAATTAATTTGATTTATTTATTCCATTGTTTAATTTGCATATTTGGCTTAATTTACTTAATTATCTTAATTAGTGTAATTTATTCAATTTACTTAATTAACTTTGTCTTCATAGACTCCAAAGTAGTTTACTCAATATGTCCTTTTAAAAACTTTAGGGTCTAAAGTGGCTTTTTCAAACCTGAGCAATGCTACATAAGCATGCTTTATTATTGTATTCGTTGTCTAAGGAACCGTCAACAACTTCTCTAGCGTCATCCCTTATTGTCTTAACATGGCCTTTTCCATCATAGATTGTACAAGTGCTCATGGTTCGGTTAACCAAACTATAGGCCTTCTTTATAAACCAAACTAGTCTTTTGTTTTTGGAAAACCGAAAATCCAAACCAATTAGTTGATCGGTTTGGTTCTTCGATTTTTCGATTTTTTTAAATTTACAATATATATCATCAATAAATATATAATTATATAATATAAATACTAGAAATACATGTAAATTATATATATCTTATGACATTTTACAAAATAAATGACCAAGTTTGGTCATTTGATAAAATTAGTTATGTTTTTAAAATAATGATAAAAACAATGAGCGGGACAAGAAAATCATTTTCTTCATTGACCAAATTGCCCCTTTAAATCTGAGATGATCGAAGTTACTGTTCATTGTCGTCCTCCTCCCAACACTCAAACACAGAACTTGGCGGTGTATCGTCGTCCTGTATAAACTATTATGAGTAGTAATGAAGTTATCTTTTTTGTTTCTAGAAAAAAAAAATTATGTTACAATTTCAAAACTTATTCCCCTCCCAAAACCGAAATCGTGTTTTATTTCATCCCCTTTTGCTTTTCAAACCCTAGCCTCCTTCCAATCTCCCATCCCCGTAGAACACCGATTCACTGTACCGGCGAACCCTAGCCTCCGTCGTGACGCTCTCCACCAGTTCCACCCTCCTAGTCCTGACCACCACCTTCCATACTTCCCTTTCCCTTCTTCTCAATCTCTTATCTCATTCTAAGAAGTAAGGTCGTTCATCTGTTCTTCCTCCAAGACCACCACAAAAGGAAGGAGTTGAATAAGGATGTCTGGTTGCCGCTCACAAAAGGACGAAGAAACACTCGATGCCGAACACCTGAATAGTGTCAAAGGCTCCTCTAGTCGCACAAGGAGGAATGCCTGAATGCTCTAAACCATTGATTGCCTCTGTTTCTAGGCTTGGTTGAAGGCTCTCTATTTTTGGACTTGGTTACTGCCTTCACCAATCACCGCTAACTGCCGTTATTATCTCACTCAAAGGTAACAATCTAAGGAAAACAACAACTATCTTTTGTCATCAACATTCTTGAATGCTTACATTGTTTTTGTAGTTTGTTTATTTGGGCTTCAGGGTATTACGACTTACCTTTTTTCCATTTCACCAATCACCTCCAACGACAACTAACTAGCCGGTGAATTGGTTAGCCAATTTACAATGGTTCGGTATCAAAAACTTAGTCCCGAACCGCGATCACCCCTAGATGTTAACTTCCCCTTAGTCACGTATCTCCTGAGAGAATAATGTAAACAATTGTCTCGTTTTGTTAGTTCTATTTTAAATTTCTGCTTAAAGGGGCAATTTGGTTTGATTGTGGAGGAGTGTGGGAGGAGGAAGACAATGAACAGTAACTTCGGCCATCTTAGATTTAAAGGGGTAATTTGGTCAAAAGAATGATTTTCTTGTCCCGCTCATTGTTTTTGTCATTATTTTAAAAACATTAATGATTCTTTCAAATGACCAAACTTGATCATTTATTTTGTAAAATGTCCTACATCTTATATATTATAAATATTTATTTATATAATGCATATATATTTATGTATATAATATATGAAAAACATATAATATATATATGTATATATATACACACTAGTCGGTTTGATTAAAGTTGAAAATTACACCTACAGTAACTTAGATAATGCAAGAAAAGAAGAAAAGAAGTTTCAGCAATCGGTTGTGGAAGAAAAAAAAGGGGAAGAGAGAAAAGAAGAATTTGAACTTCTCTCTCTCTAGCCCCCTTTCATCACTTTTATTAATAATTCTAAGTTTGATCTCAATTATCAGGATGCCCTTATTGGGGCGGCCAACACTAAAGAGATAATTAAAGAAAATAAAAGAAGGCCCATAACTAAGAAGCATAACTTTTAAACACTACTTAAAAGAAATAAAGAACACTAGGGCCCATTCGGCCCATTCTCACTACACTCCCCCTCAAGTTAAGTATAGATGGCTATCATGCCCAACTTGCTTACATAATGTTGAAGCTTTGCCTTTGGGACTCCCTTAGTTAGAAAATCTGCTAGCTGCTCTTTTGATGTAGTGAAAGGTAGGCACACTTCTCTTGAAGCCACTCTCCGGTATAAACTGTATCTCTACCTCAATGTGCTTAGTTCTATAATGCTGAATTGGGTTGTGAGCAATGTTAATGATAAGTTTGGTTATAACAATACAACATCAGTGGCTCATCACATGAAACACCCATCTCATTAAAGGAGAGATCTAAGCCATAACAACTCAGAAACACCATGGGCCATAGCTCTATACTCTTCCTCAGTTGAAGATCTAGCAACCATTGACTGCTTTTGCTTCTCTAGGAAACAATATTTCTGGCTACCATAGCACACTATTCTGATGTGGATCTCCTGTCATCCACATTTCCTGCCCAATCAGCATTTGTATATGCTTCTACCTTCATGTGTCCATGTTTAGCAAATAATATACCCTTCTTGGAGGTTTCCTTAAGGTAGCATAACACCCTTTCTGTAACAGCCATATGTATCTTTGGGAGCATGCATGAAATGGCTGATGACACTCACAGCATATGAAATGTCTGGACGAGTCATATATAGATAAAGAAGCTTCCCTAGTAATCTCTAAAACACTCCCCTGTCAGCTAAAAGTTCTCCATCATTTGCTGAGAGTTTATAATTTACATCAATAGGGGTAGAGCCAGGTTTAGTACCAAGTTTTCTAGTCTTAGTAAGAAGGTCCAAAACATACTTCTGTTGAGAAATAAAGATACCTTCCTTGGACCTAGCGACCTCAATGCCCAGAAAATACCACAACTCTCCAAAATCTTTAATTTCAAATTCAGAACTAAGACACTTCTTGAGAGCGCTAATTTCTTTTGTATCATTACCAATAACCACACTATCATCTACATAAACTATAAGGAATGTCACCAAAGTGCCTTATCTCTTAACAAAAAGGGTATGATCTGATTGAGTCTCAGTGTAATTGAACTGAACAAGAGCAGCCCTAACCTGTCAAACCAAGAATGTGGAGATTGTTTCAAGGCATAAAGTGATTTCTTCAATCTACACACCTTACCCTGCATTTCCTTGCCATATTTACCAAGAGGAAGGGACACATATATATCTCTTCAGTGAAATCACCATTCGGGAATGCATTCTTAACATCAAATTGATACAAAGGCCAATCATATCTCACAATTAAGGATAAAAGAACTCTCACCGAAGTCATCTTAGCAACTGGAGAAAAGTTCACAGTGTAATCTATCCCATATACCTGGATATATCCCTTGGCAACAAGTCGGGCCTTGTACCTCTCAATTGACCCATCTGCACGATACTTGTTGCACCCAACAGGTTCCTTCCCAGCTGGTAAGTCAAGAATATCCCAAGTATTGTTTTTATGGACTTCTATTTCAGTACTCATAGCATCCTTCTAATCCGATGTGGCTAAATCTTCTGAAATAGACTTTGGGGTGGATTGAGAGGAAATGGAGGCTAGAAAGGCATAGTAGGATGGGGACAACAAGCTGTAGGAAAGGTGTTTAGAAATACAATGAGTTGTACATTTCCTCTTACCTTTTCTCAAAGTAATGGGTGGGTGATGGACATGTCCTCTCTTCAGTAATCGGGAGCGCCTGAGTCTCAATTGGAGGTGTAGGATCAACCCCGTTTTTGTCTTAGCCTTTGCCATTGGTACCACCTCTGGAGAATAAGATGAGTGGAAACAACTGGAGGACTAACAGGAGGAAGGGGAGGAGCAGGAGTGGAAGGCCTCAAAGGAGAAGATCCCTCCACGGGAAAGGGGGTAACTGTGGAGGATCGACAGAAGACTCAACTGGAGTTGGCAAAGGAAGGGATGAAAAAAACAACTTGAGATATCTCTCCCCCTCAAAAGGATGGCTATAAAAAGGAAGCGACTCTACAAAGGTAACATCCATGGAAACAAATCAGGTGCCACTAATGGAATCAAAACAATAGTACCCTTTCTATGTGGAGGTATAACCAAGGAAAATACACTTCTGAGCCTTGGGGTCATGGGTCTTTTGGAACTAGGAATGTGGATATAACAAATGCAACCAAAGACCCTTAGAGGAATAGAGAAAATCTCAACATCAGGAAAGAGGACTCCAAATGGAGATTTTAACCCAAGACTCGAGAAGGCATGCGATTAATAAGGTATGTTGCTGTTAAAAGTGCATCACCCCAAAACTTCACAAGAACATTTGTAGACTATTACAATGCCTTGAGAACTCATAAGACCCACAATAAAGAATTGTAGACTAATTCCTTTAAATATTTCTAAAAACAACTGACTCAATGAAGAAAAGGGCAAATGGCCCAAACGACTATGAAATAACATAATACGACTAGTGGACTCTAAAACAAATGTAGTTCTCTTAGGTTGTACTTGGCTCTGCTCAGGCATGTCTAACAGATAGATCCCATTCGCCTCATGGCCACTCCCAATCACCTTCTGAGATTCTCTGTCTTGAAAAACACAATATGAAGGAAAAAATGTACACTGCAATTCAGGGATTTAGTTAAATTATTAGTTGAAAGCAAATTGGTATTAAGTTTTCCTGCATCCACCTTTCATAGGTAAGATCATCTTCTTCTAGTTTCTTCTTGCTCCTGATAATATAACTCCATTTTCCTCTACTACACATATGTATCTTAATAGATTGAGACCAAGCTAAATAATTGGTCTCATCTAGCTTCACAGTAGTTACAGCCCCAAAAAGATTCTCCACTGACCCCCCCCCCAATGTCCAAACCCGAAATTTTTGGAATATTTGGTCTCTCCTCCAGTTTGCTCTATTGAGTAA
Organism: Nelumbo nucifera; assembly: GCF_055504915.1. Taxonomy (NCBI): domain Eukaryota; kingdom Viridiplantae; phylum Streptophyta; class Magnoliopsida; order Proteales; family Nelumbonaceae; genus Nelumbo; species Nelumbo nucifera. The sequence goes on from NC_142653.1 coordinate 78,006,504, forward strand.
ATGGATGCAAACGAAAGGTTAGATTCCCCCCCCCCCCATGTCCAAACCTAAAATTTGTGGAATATTTGCTATCTCCTCCAGTTTCCTCCATTGAGTAAACAGATGCAAACGAAAATCAAATTAGGGATTTATTAGGTTAAATTTATTGTTCTAAGCAAAGAACAACCTCTCAACCACCCAAAATTAGGGTTTCACAGGGTCCTACAAGATAGGGAGAAAGAGAGAAACTTTAACTGCCCCTTCTAGAGGTTCCAGAATTCAATCCGACCAAAACCGCCCCTAATAGAAATCAAAAGGCTTACATTTGATCCCCAAGCGTTTGGTTCAAACTATCTTTATGACCTGTAACAAGGTTTCTCTAGTTATCTAGGGTTTTCGAGAAAAATCTCCAAGAACCTGCCTTGGGCTTCAACTAAGGATGAAAACCTCCACAAAACTCTCCAAAAACCTTCCTAGTTGAGCTGCATAAGTAGCTGATTGATCAACCAATCAGTTCTCCATATACATACACTATGTATGGGCAAAGAAAGGAGAAAAAAGTTGAAAGTGAGAACTTGGCTCTGATACCAAGTTGAAAATTACACCTACTATAATTCAGATGATGCAAGAAAAGAAGAAAAGAGAGAAAGAGAAAGAAGAAGAAAAGAAGTTTCAGCAATAGGTTGTGGAAGAAAAAAAGAAGGGAAGAGAAAAAAGAAGAATTTGAACCTCTCTCTATACCCCATTTTCATCACTTTTATTAATAATTCTAAGTCTGAGTACAATTATTTGGATGCCCTTATTGGGGCGGTCAACACTAAAGAGATAATTAAAGAAAATAACAGAAGGCCCATAACTAAGAAACATAACTTTTAAACACTACTTAAAAGAAATAAAGAACACTAGGGCCCATTCTTACTATACTTAATCTTGACAGTATGGCCGACCAGAAATAAGAGGAAGAGAAAAGAGAAGAAGATAGGAGAGAAGAGAAGGGATTTGCAATGTAACAGTGCTGGCGGGAGAAAGGATTTGCAATGTAACAATGCTGGCGGCGCCAGCCTTTATTATAAAATATATAGGGTGGCAGAAATAACAAGGGAAAAGACCCTTGTGCCCCTGAGTACAATAATAGACATAACAGAAGTGAAAAAATGAAATAAAAAACACACTTTAACTAGCCAAACAGATCCTAACACCAACAACTAAATTATTTTAACACTCCCCTTCAAATTGGAGCATAGATGTCAATCATGCCCAACTTGTCACACAAATCTTTGTGCCGCACATGATGAAGACCTTTGGCGAAGATATCTGCAAGTTGTTCTTCTGAACTGACATATTATGTGCACACTTCTCCATTTTCAAGTTTCTCTCTAATAAAATGCTTGTCCACTTCAATGTGTTTCGTCCTATAATGCAAGACTGGATTAGTAGCAATATTGAAGGTAGCTTTATTGTCACAGTAGAGTGATATAGGATTGCTCACTATGAAACCCAGTTCACCTAATAGATTTCTTATCCATATGATTTCAGCAACCCCATGAGCCATCGCTCTATACTCTACTTCAGCACTAGATCTAGCCACCACACTTTGTTTTTTATTTCTCCGTGTGACCAGGTTTCCTCCTACAAAGGCATAATACCCACTGGTAGACTTACGGTCATTGACTGCTCCTGCCCAATCTGCATCAGTATATACTTCCACCTTTAAGTGACCATGTTTCTGGAACAACAAACCAGTTCTGAGAAACTCCTTGAGGTATCTCAAAATCCTCTCTGCAGTTTCAAAGTGAGTTGTCCTAGGGTTGTGCATGAATTGACTAAGGACACCCACTGCATAGGTAATATCAAGCCTGGTCATAGACAAATACAAAAGTCTCCCCACGAGTCTCTGGAACTTCTTCACATCTTTCAAAAACTCTCCCTGACTGTCTCTCAGATGATTATTAGATTCAATTGGTGAATCAATTGGTTTTACCCCCAACTTGCTTGTATCTTCTAGTAGATCTAGTACATATTTCCGTTGGGAAATAAAGATGCCCTTGTGAGAGCGGGCAAATTCAATCTAAGGAAGTAATGTAAGGGGCCTAGATCTTTCACCTCAAATTGAGTGGCTAAGAATTTTTTTAGTTTCCGTATTTCAACCTCCCAATCTCCTGTGATCACTATGTCATCCACATACACAATAAGAGCTGTAATTTTACCTTTACCTCTTTTCACAAATAGAGTATGATCTGGCTGGCATTGTTTGAACCCCATCTATTGAACCGCTAAATGAAACTTACTAAACCAAGCCCGAGGTGATTGTTTCAACCCATATAAAGATTTTTTTAACCTGCACACCTTTTGTTCACTACCTTTGGCACAGAACCCTGGAGGTTGGGTCATATACACTTCTTTTTCCAAGTCACCATTCAAGAAATCATTTTTGATGTCCACTTGGTGAAGTTCCCAGTTAAGATTTGCTGCTAATGAAAGAAGAATTCTGATAGAGTTCATCTTGGCTACTGGAGCAAAAGTTTCTGCATAGTCCACTCCATATACCTGTGTAAAGCCTCTTGCTACCAGTCGAGCCTTGTACCTTTTAACAGTTCCATCAGCCTTGTGTTTCACTGTGAACACACACTTGCAACCCACTAGTTCCTTCCCTTCAGGAAGGTCTACCAACTCCCAAGTGCCATTTTTGTGTAAAGCATCAATTTCCTCCTGAATTGCATTTGTCCATTCAGGCTTAGACAAAGCTTCTACCATATTCTTAGGAACGGGGACACTGTCCACAGAAGAGAGGAAGGCACGGTATGAAGGTGAAACATGATCATAAGACACAAAATTAGAGATAGGATGATTAGTGGTACAAGACGTAACACCCTTTCTCTCAGCAATAGGAATATTAAGATCATTGATGACAGGTGAATCAACATTTAGAGGAACAGACATATCAACAGGAGCAAGTGTACCTAGCTGATGAGACGGATCTACCTTGGGTGAATCCGACGATGTTGGTTGCATAGTGTTAGGTTCTATGGCTCTTGAACTCTGCTGGCTTTTATGGCGACGATGAAAAACCCGGAATGGAGAAGGATCGGGTAAAGGAGGTAGTTGAGTTTGAGTCGCATGTTTCTCCTCAACCCTACTCTCCCTCTAAGGAGAAACCGAGAAAAAAGGTTGATTCTCAAAGAAGGATACATCAATGGATACATCATGTATCCCGAGCCTCCGAGCTCGACTTGCAATGTTCCCCCCACCTTTTTTTTGCAATGCTAATGTAGACTGCCCTTTTTTTTACTAGTAGCGACATTTACTTTTCTCCAACATGCCATGCCCCCCTTGTGTTTTTTCTTTTCCCATCTTAGAAAATTGGCTAAGTTAAAATGTTTGTTGAGGTGTTAGGGTGTATCTAAGCCGAGGTGCTAAAAGCGAATCGTCTTGTTATAAATTCAGCTATCAAAATGTTGCCGAGGCACTTGAGTGATGCCGACCTGAGCAAGTCGACCACCTACTACCGATGTGTTATGTGATCGACTTGAGGGTGCCTTTGTGCCAAGGAGCAATTTGGCTTCCCCTTCTTTTTTTTTATCCAAGTGCTAATAACGTGCGTCGGCTTGACCAGGTTTCCAAAGTGGGTGGTCTGGTTCATGAGTTAATAGCTCGTCAGTTGAGGGGGCAATTCACACTTGGAATTTTTCTTTGGACTTGAACGTATGTGGTTCATAATTGTGACGAACTCTTAGACATAATACCACCGTAGGTTATTGATATTCCATACGCAGGGGACCTGCCTCCCCTCAAAAGTTTCAAGCACATACATTTCGAGTCCGATCACTTTACTTACCCTTTAAGGGCCTTCCCAATTAGGACCCAACTTTCACGAGTCGGACTTAGGCACTATAACTTTCTTGAGTACCAAGTCCCTAGCTTAGAATTAGCATCTCTTAACTCAGGCGTAATAGTATTGAGCAACTCTCTATTGATATGTCGTGATCCGAATGTAGGCTAAGTCACGAACTTCCTCCACTAAGTCTAGGTTAGTCAACAACTCATCATCATTTTCCTCCTCTTTGTATGCTTCAGAACGCAAGGTAGATACCTTGATCTCAGTGGGGATGAGGCCCTGGTATTGTATGTCTAGTTGAATGGGGTTTCGCTTGTTGCTATCCTAATCATCGTTCGGTATGCCAACAAGACACTGGGCAACTCGTCCACCCACAAACCCTTAGCTCGAGAAAGTTGAGCTTTGGGTCATTGCAAGATAGTTCGGTTGGTCACTTCGGCTTGACCTTTTGCTTGAGGATGAGCCACTGCGGTGAAGTTCTACTAGATCCCCATCTTGGCGCACCGGTTCTGAAATTTGATGGCTTCGAATTGCTTCCCATTGTCACAGATCAACGTGCAAGGGAGGCCGAAGCAACAGACTATATTTCTCTAGAAAAAACCCTATACATTCCAAGCTATGATGGATGTCAGTAGCTCAGCCTCTACCCACTTAGTGAAATAGTCCACTACGACAACCAAGAACCTTCTCTGCCTGGTTGCTGGTGGGAAGGGGCCGAGTATATCGATGCCCCATCGCGCGATTGGCCATGGGCTAGTCAGGTATTTTAGATTGGTTGCAGGCTTTCGAGGTATGTTAGCGTGTCGTTAACACTTGTCACAAGGCCTTTTGGACCAGGAGACCTTCGTGGATCTCTCGTAGCGCCTCAGCAGGCTGCAAACAACGCAGGTAAAGGAGCGTGAATAATTTGCGATACAGTTGCTCGCCTATAGTACATAGCGAGCCAACTGCCGCTCTACCCTCTGTGTTGCGCTGTGGTTTGCTGGTAGGGTCCTGCGGCATAAGTAGTCAATGAGCAGATCTATCTAGCTTGGTTCTACTGCCATGATGGGAGCGACCTCCTTTTGCACCTTCTTGATGCTTGGACATGGGCAAGTCTTCAATGTAGACACTAGACAATCCTTCAAGTTGTGTCCGTCGCACCGGCCAGCTTAGAAAACGCGTCGGCCTCGGCATTCTCGGATCTCGAAATTCGTTGGATGTACAACAAGCAGAAGTTCAGGAGGATCTCTTTGACCTTGGCCAGGTAGGCCAACATAACAGGCTCTCAAGCTTCATACAACTCATTTACTTGGTTGACTACCAACTGGAAGTCGTTGTAGATGAAAATGTGCTTTGAGTCCGTTTAGGACTAACCTAGCCAAATCCAACAAGGAACCCTCCTCTTGTAATCTCCTATTTAAGGAGACGCTATTATTGAATGAAGATATCGAATATTCAGTCAAGAAAGAGAGTAAAGGAGAGTTCGGTGATCTCTTGGACAAATCACCCCTGAGATAGTCAAAATAGGGCCTGTACGCAAGGCCAAGGGCAAGGAAAGATCTGAGGTTCCTGCGGTGGAGCGACCCGTGACGCGATCCTACGCTCGGGCCCATAACATCTTGGTATCAGAGCCAACCGTCATGGGGGAACAGGAGCCGTTGTCTTTCAAAGTCCATGAACTGGAGCATAGGCTCGCAGAAACCAGTATGGAGGTCCGAGAGGTCAAAGATGACGTTCGGGAGCTGCGTCGCCTGTTAGAAGCGTTCCTCTCCAACAAAGAAAAGAACTCGGAGGGACTAGCCTCTACCAGCAGTCGCCGCACGAACGGGATAGAATCAGCCAACAAACATCAAGCCACAGCACCGATGACTGCAGTTGTCCCCAAGTACAGCCAGCTTGAATTTCCATCTTACGACGGCACCGGAGACCCATTAGGTTGGTTGTACTGCTGCGAGCAGTTCTTCCGCAACCAGCGCACGGATGACAAAGACAAGGTCAGCCTGGCAGCCTTCCACCTTACGGAAGAGGCACAGCTCTGGTTCTACCGTGTGGAGCAAGAAGAACCCGAGCTCAGCTGGGAGCAGTTCAGGTCCTATTGCCTCCTCAGGTTTGGACCCCCGATGACGAGCAACCCGCTGGGTGAGCTAATCAATCTCAAGCAAATGGGAACCGTGGCTGAATATCAACGCCAGTTCCAAACCTTACTTGCCAGAGCGGCCACGGTTAGATCAGATCAGCAAGTGGACATGTTCACAGCAGGGTTGATAGAACCCTCAAGGGTAGACGTAGAGATGCAGCACCCCCCAAATCTGGTTACGGCAATGAACCTCGCCCGCGCCTTTGAACGAAAGATGCAGCTTACTCAGGGACCCTTTAGCATTAGACGGCCAGCCACGACTTGGGCACCGTCAAGGCCAGCGGGAGTGTCTACCCCTGCGCCCAACAGGGAGCAGAGGACCCACACCGGTAACCCCTCCAGATCAGTATCACAGACAAGGAGCAGCAGGGTGTCACCCCCCATCCGGCGTCTGTCCCGAGCCGAGATGGCAGAATGGCGTGCAAAGGGGCAGTGCTTCAATTGCGATGATCTATACCCCGCAGGGCATAGATGCAAGAAACTATTCTGCCTTCTAGTAGACGAGACTGAAGAGGATGAGGAAGAGCCGTCACCAACTGAACCCAAGATCTCACTTCACGCAATCACAGGGATCAGAACCTCCCAGACGATGCAACTAAGGGCACTAGTGACGGGGAAACCCATGCGCATTTTGGTAGACTCCGGAAGCACCCACAATTTCATCAGCAATCAGGCGGCCCGCAAGTTAGAGTTGCCCATGGAAGTCAGGCCACAACTACAGGTAGCCGTGGTGAACGGGGAAAGAGTCCACAGCCCCGGTATCTGCAAGAACACCAGAATTCAGGTTGAAAAAGAATCCTTCCGAGCAGATTTATTTGTACTGTCCTTGGACGAATTTGACATCGTCCTAGGCATCAAATGGTTGATCACGCTAGGCCCAATCCTGTGGGACTTCTCTGCCCTGACCATGACCTTCCACTTAGATGGCAAACCGGTTACTTGGCAGGGAACCCAGACAAGGACCAAGACACAACTGCATGCACTCCAGGGGGAGAATTCGCGCACAATGGATGTGGAGAGACTTCTCACTGATTACTCGGCCGTTTTCCAAGAACCCAAGGGCCTCTCACCTCCTAGAGCCTGCGACCACCAGATCCCTCTAATTGTAGGGTTAGACCCGGTCGTTGTTCGGCCCTATCGCTACCCCCACCGACAGAAAGATGAGTTAGAGAAGCAATGCGCAGATATGCTACAACAAGGGACCATTCGGCCCAGCCACTCCCCTTTTTCCTCCCCAGTTCTGTTGGTACCCAAACAGGATGGGACTTGGAGATTTTGTGTAGACTATAGGGAACTCAACAGCTGAACCGTCAAGGATAAGTTCTCGATCCCCATCGTAGACAAATTATTGGACGAACTCCATGGCGCACAATTCTTCTCGAAATTAGACCTCAGGTCAGGCTATTTCTAGGTCAGGATGTCTTCCGTAGATGTAGAAAAGACAGCCTTTAGGACGCATCATGGCCATTTCGAGTTCCTAGTTATGCCATTCGGCCTCTGCAACGCCCCTTCCACATTCCAGGCCCTGATGAATGAAGTCTTCCACTCCCACCTCCATAAATATGTACTGGTCTTCTTCGACGACATCTTGGTCTTTAGCAAGACGTGGGTGGAACACATTCAACACCTGTGGGTCGTGCTCGAGCTCCTAAAGCAGCACCGACTCTTCCTTAAAAGATCCAAGTGTTCCTTTGGGGAACACCAAGTCCTTTACCTTGGACATGTAATCAGCGGGCAAGGTGTAACTGTGGACAGCTCCAAGATTCAGGCCATTAAGGACTGGCCCCGGCCACAATCCGCCAAGGCCCTCCGTGGGTTCCTAGGACTAACAGGGTACTACCGAAAGTTCGTACAGAATTACGGCCTGTTAGCAGCCCCGCTTACCAACCTGCTCAAGAAAAATGCCTTCCACTGGGATAGCATAGCCGATGCAGCCTTCGTAGGCCTAGGACTAACAGGGTACTACCGAAAGTTCGTACAGAATTACGGCCTGTTAGCAGCCCCGCTTACCAACCTGCTCAAGAAAAATGCCTTCCACTGGGATAGCATAGCCGATGCAGCCTTCGTAGGCCTAAGGGAAGCCCTCTCTTCCACACCAGTCTTCCAACTACCAAACTTTGATCTTGAGTTCACAGTCGAGTGTGATGCTTCCGGCACAGGCATAGGAGCCATCCTTCAACAGCAAGGGCACCCGATAGCCTTCTTCATCCGCAAGCTAGCTGACTACCATCTCAAATTACCCGCCTATGAACGCGAGCTCATTGGCCTAGCCAAGGCAGTACAACACTGGAGGCCGTACTTGTAGGGCAGACCCTTCGTCGTCAAAACAGACCACTATAGCCTCAAATACTTGCTGGAACAACGACTGACCACCTCCCCACAGCAACATTGGGTCAGCAAGCTTCTGGGGTTCGACTTCCGAGTGGACTATAAGGTAGGATGCCTGAACCGTGCAGCAGATGCCCTGTCCCGACGAGAAGAAGATAGTATGCTCCTCCATGCGATCTCCCAACCACGAGCCACCCTGCTAGAAGACATTCGGAACACACTGCCACAGTCATTAGAATGGAACAACCTAGTCCAACAAATACAGTCGGGGTCTGCTAACCCGAACTGGTCTCTCCACGATGGGCTGGTATTTTACAAAAAGAAGATCTACCTACCCGCCGATTGCCCCCTCATCCCCTCCATCATCGCCAGCATACACCACTCGACACACGAGGGCATTCAAAAAACGCTGCATCGCATTCATGCTGACTTCCACTGGCAAGCTATGAGGGCCTCGGTACGGGACTTTATCCAGAACTGTGCAGTGTGCCAATAGCAAAAATGGGAAAATCTGCACCCCACAGGCCTGCTCCAACCCCTCTCCCTCCCAATGCAGATCTGGGCCGATATTGCCATGGATTTCATCGAAGGGCTGCCCAAAGTCGGGGGGAAGTCGGTCCTGTTAGTGGTAGTGGACCGGTTCTCCAAATATGCTCATTTCCTCCCTTTTATCCCATCCTTATACCGCAGTCTCGGTCGCCCATACCTTCTTCACCCACATTTTTCGCCTACATGGACTCCCTGAGTCCATCGTCAGTGACCGGGACCCGATCTTCACAAGCACATTCTGGAAGGAGCTCTTTAGATTACAAGGCACAGCCCTCGCCTTCTCCTCAGCCTACCATCCACAATCAGACGGCCAAACAAAGGTGGTGAACCGGACAATTGAGATGTACCTTCGCTGCTTTGTGGGTGACCAGCCGCACCGCTGGGTGGAGTACCTCCCATGGGCTGAATACTGCTACAATACATCCTATCACTCCTCCCTTGGAATGACTCCCTTCAGAGTTGTGTACGGTCGAGATCCTCCACGCCTTCTGTCCTACGAGCCGGGCTCAACGCGGCTGGAAGAAGTGGACTGCAGCCTCCAAGCTCGCGATGCCCTCCTGGCCGAAGTCTCCTTGCGCTTACAGCAGGCGCAGGCACGTTTGAAACACGCCTACGATCAGCAGCACCGCGAAGTCACCTTTGAACCAGGGCAGTATGTTTGGCTGAAACTCCGACCATACAGGCAGTTGTCCCTCAAGCGCCGGGGGCCCCCTAAGCTGGCCCCCAAATTCTACGAGCCCTTCAAGATTTTAAGGAAGATAGGAAAGGTAGCTTATCAACTCGAGCTCCCAGAGCACAGCAGGATCCACGACATCTTCCATGTATCCCTCTTAAAGCTTTATGTTGGCACTCCTCCCGACCATGTGCCTCCCCTACCCCCTTTGCAGGAGAGCAGACCTATCCTCCAGCCCCGTGCCCTCATCCGATCCTGCATCCATCAAGGCACCTTCGAGGTTTTAGTCGAATGGGAGGGACTACCCCCAGCAGAGGTGACCTGGATTCCTTGGACCGACCTCCACAACGCTTATCCAGACATCGAGCTTGAGGACAAGCTCGTAGTCCAGGAGGGGAGTGATGTTATGAGCACCCGCACCACACGGCAGCAATTGAGGGAGCAGCGCACACACGACAGGCACCGCACGGCAGTGGCACCACGCGCAGCACCGCGCGTGCCGTGCAGCGGCGGCACCATGAGCGGCGCACGCACACCAGTAGCAGCAGCAAAGTGGGGCCCACACGACAGCTCATAGGGTGGGCCCACCCTTATCCGGACACGACAAGAGAACGCGCCTTATCCCTTATCCGGACACGACAACGCTTATCCAGACATCGAGCTTGAGGACAAGCTCGTAGTCCAGGAGGGGAGTGATGTTATGAGCACCCGCACCACACGGCAGCAATTGAGGGAGCAGCGCACACACGACAGGCACCGCACGGCAGTGGCACCACGCGCAGCACCGCGCGTGCCGTGCAGCGGCGGCACCATGAGCGGCGCACGCACACCAGTAGCAGCAGCAAAGTGGGGCCCACACGACAGCTCATAGGGTGGGCCCACCCTTATCCGGACACGACAAGAGAACGCGCCTTATCCCTTATCCCTTATCCCATTCTCCCTTATCTTATCCCCTATTCTTAGAAGGAATTGTAGTACCATTAAAAGTAAGTAGTCTAATTAGAAGTAGGAGTTTTGAGTCCGTTTAGGACTAACCTAGCCGAATCCAACAAGGAACCCTCCTCTTGTAATCTCCTATTTAAGGAGACGCTATTATTGAATGAAGATATCGAATATTCAGTCAAGAAAGAGAGTAAAGGAGAGTTCGGTGATCTCTTGGACAAATCACCCCTGAGATAGTCAAAATAGGGCCTGTACGCAAGGCCAAGGGCAAGGAAAGATCTGAGGTTCCTGTGGTGGAGCGACCCGTGACGCGATCCTACGCTCGGGCCCATAACAATTTATGACACATCTTTTAGTAAAAATCTGAAAAATTCACCAAAAACTTCAAAAGATCAGGAAATTTAAGGATGACAGTATGACACATGATTTCTGTTTTAGAAAACAAAATTACTATTTATAGTAAAACTTTGACTTGCCATTTTTAGTAAAATCTAGTTCTGATAACAAGAACCCTAAGAGGAGAAAGATTTAGAATAAGGAGATCAAACCAATAGGACTTACAAGGGGCATACTTGTCTTTGTACTCTCTTTTTTATTTATAAGTATATAATCTAATTAAAGGGGCAGCCACACCTAATTCTGAGCTTCTCCCATTCTCTTCTATCTCTCATCTCTCTCTTTCTTAGCTGAAACCTTTTCTCCTCTTTCTTTTCTTCTTTCTTTTACAGTTTTTATATCAAAACAAGTTGTCCAAATCTTTCTACTTGGTATTAGAGCAAGTTTAAACACTTCTTGAGCTGCTCCATCATGCATCCCTAGATCGGTCGACTGCATGATAAGGTAAAGGGCTAATTGAAGAGTTCATGTAAGCCTAATTTTTGAACTTTTTTGGTGGAATTGCAATCCCTTGTAGCTAGTCTAGGGTTTTACGCCAAAATTAGGAAGAACTAGAGAAAGGGGGAGAGTCCTGTTTTAGTAGGACTCTTCAATTTTGACCTAGGAAGTGGCATTCTAGTTTTCTAGGGTTCCTTGAGGTTTTCTGAAGGGGGAGGTTCAAGTCCTAGCCCTTTTGGAGGTCTCTAAAGGGAGCGACAACCTCTTCTCTCTCTTCTACCGTTCCTACGAAAAAATGAATCTTTGGATAGAGGGGCTTCTAGGGTTCCAAGAGGGTATTTGAGGTTTCTAAAGGAGATGAATACCTTTTCTTCATCTCAAATTGATTTTCCTGACCTATTCTGAGAGTTTAGAGGGTTGTATAGTTGAAAACAAATTTTCAGGAGAAATGGGATTCGGGGGAGGAGTTGCTGGAGACCTCTTCGGGGCTGGAACCATCATTGCAGTCAAGTTGGATAGTACAAACTACTTAGAATGGTCATAATTTGCAAAGATGGCCAGTGGTGCTCGTGGGAAATTGGGGTATGTCACCGGTAAGGAAAAGAAACTTGAAACTAACCATTCCTGATGAGTATAGGAGAACTACATGGTGATGGCTTGGCTGTGTAATTCCATGTTGCCCAATATAAGTAAGAACTTTTTATGGGCTAGCACAGTTAAGGAGATTTGGGATGGAGTAGCATAAACCTATTCACAGAATGAAAATGTTGCTAGAACCTATCAGTTAAGAAACCAAGTGATTGCTACTAGGCAGGGAGATAATTTTGTTGCTATTTATTTTTCAGCCCTAAAAACCTTATGGCAGGAGATAGATCATCTGGAGACTGTGGTTTGGGAAAGTAGCAAAGATGCAGCAACTTATCAAAAGCTGGTAGAAAAGAATACGGTTTTTGAGAATTTTGTTGGACTTAAACCTGAGTATGATATTGCACGACAACATATTCTTTCTCGAGACAATGTATCTCTCCCTCTCAGGCATATACCTTTGTGTCTAGAGAGGAGAATGGGAGAAATGTGATGATGAGGAACCCAAGCCTTGAGCAATCAGCTATGGTTAGCACAGTGAAACCTAAGTCAAGTGGGGATAAGGGTGGAAATGAATCGAGGATGGAGGACAAAAGGGATCTTTTTTGTGACTACTGTAAGAAACCCAAAGATACCAGAGATACCTGCTGGAAGCTTTACTTACACCTTGTACCGAGCCGGCTCAAAAATAAGAAGGGAAATGTGAATATGGCAGAGAATGGTGATTTATCAGGGCCACCTACTACAGCCTTTCTAGAATCTATTGTAGCAGTTGTGGTGAGGGCCGAATTGGAGAGGTATGAACAATTCCTAAATCAAAAGGATACAACCAATTCTAACTCAGTATTAGATGGACAGAAAGGTGCAGGTGGATCAAGAGGTAGTCATTCTACCTCATTTGCACACACAAGTAATTCACATGCCATTGCAAATTATGTATCAACTACAAATAAGGGGGACCTCCCTAGATTATAAACTCAGGAGCCTCAGAACATATGACCAACATTTCCACCATTTTCACCTCATACCACCTCTGCTCTAGCAAAGATAGAGTTTCCACAACTGATGGATCACAGGTTTCTTTTGCTGGGAAAGGATCTGTCAGGATAACTAATACCATTACCCTATCTTCTGTCCTTCATGTTCCTAGACTGAGCACTAATCTTTTATCTATTAGTAGGTTGACAAAGAATTTGAACTGTTCTGTGATTTTTTTCTCCTAGTCATTGTGTTTTGCAGGATCTAAAATCAAAGATGACGATTGGGAATGGTCGTGAGGTGAATGGAATCTATCTTCTTGATGCACTTCCCAGTCATTAGAGTCATCATGTCAGCAGGAGTGTTGAGTCAGAGCCACTAGGTCAGATTATGCTTTGGCATAATCGGTTAGGACATTTGTCTTTTTTATTTCTGTGTTTTTTGTTTTCTAAATTGTTTGAGTCTGTCAGTTTGTCCAGTTTGGAGTGTGAGGGCTATCAACTTGGAAAGCATTGTAGGCATTTCTTTAAAGCAAGTAATAAATATGTTCTTCTATTTTTGATATTATTCATTCTGATGTGTGGGGGCCATACCATGTTTTCTCTATGCATGGCTTTTGGTATTTTCTTCTATTTGTGGATGATTATTCTCGGTATTCTTGGATATATTTGATGAGGTGTCGTCTTTGGTTAAACAATTCAATCAGATGGTGCTAACACAATTTGGGGTATGAGTGAAAGTGTTTAGATCAAACAATGCTAGGGAATACTTTGAAAAAAACCTGTCATCATACCTTTTGGAGCATGGAGTTATCCATCAGAGCAGTTGTACATACACTCCACAACAAAATGGTGTAGCAGAAAGGAAGAATAGACATATTGTGAAAGTAGCAAGAAGCATGATGTTGAGATCTACAATTCCAATTCGTTTTTGGGGTGATGCAGTTCTTACAACAGTGTTCTTGGATATAGCACTCCATTCAACCTTCTTTTTCCTGAGGGGGAGGCATTCCATATTCCTCCAAGGTTGTTTGCATGTTTGTGCTTTGTCCATTTTCTTGGTCCTCACCGCTCAAAACTGGGTCATAAGGCAAAGAAGTGTGTCTTCCTTGGGTATGCAAGAAATTAGAAGGGTATTGTTGTTATGATCTAGTCTCTGAGAGTCGGTATGTTACTATGGATATCGCCTTTTTTCTTGGGGGATTATTCTCAGGGGGAGTGTTTTGGAGAAGGAAGTGAACAATCTATACCACTTTCTGTTCCAACTCCCTTGTCTACTCTAGTGTCTGACCTACCTATCTCAGCCACTTTGCCACCTCCATTGCGTCCCGTCTCTCAGTATTTTACACGACGGCGCCTACGACAGCACTGGGAGGTTGATTCCACAGTAGAGGAACCCACGTCGCTCCCTATTGGCTCATCGGAGATTCCAGGTTCGACTGACACAGACCCAGGTATGCCTCTTGTTCCCCCAGATGGTTTAGTTCCTAGTGATACTACTACCCTTGCTCCTAACGCCATTGCAGATGCCCTTGATCTCCTTATTGCCCTCAAAAAAGGGAAAATGAAGTGCACTACTCATTACATCTCACATTATCTTTCATTTAGTGGATTAACTCCTTCCTACTGGGCCTTCCTTTCCTCCCTTGACTCTGTGTCTATACCCAAGAGTGTTATTGAAGCTCTCTCCAAACCTGAGTAGAAGACAGTGTAAGAGGAAATGAAAGTATTGATTAAAAATCAAACATGGAAGATTGGATTTGCCTGATGGCAAGGAGACTGTTGGATGTAGATGGGTTTATTACAGTGAAGTACAAGGTTGATGGGAGTAGTGTTTTAAAAGGCGTGAGAGGCATACACCTAGAGGTGCGGCGCTCCCAAAACGCCCTGAGGCGTATGCCAAAGGCATTGACACCTCTGAGGCGTATGCCTCATGTGCTTTTGTCATGAGGTGTGCTAGAGGCGTACGCCTCATGCACATCTTATATAAAAAGACAAATGAGATCCCTCATTTCAACAAATGTTATGCATTTATTCTTCTTAATATAAAAGATTTATATTAAAAATAAAGAAAAAATGAGATCCCCCCTTCCTTTTTGTTGAAGATTAATCAGTTTTATGTTGTTTTTCTGAGTAGATGTTTTATGTTAATTGTTACATAGGAGGTGGGGACCACAATAGTTATCTACGTCCAAATTTTATTATGTTTTTGGATCTTATATACGTTGTTTTATGTAATGCCACCCTATAAGGGCATAATTGTCTTTGTACTATATTTTTAGTATAAATAATAAAGTGAAGGGGGTGGCCAGATTATTGCTCTCTTTTCTTTCAAGATCTCTTCTCTTCTTCTCCTTCTCCTCCTCTCTTCAAGAAACCACTTTTTTGTTCATATTTTTTAAGTTCAGCAGTTTCTACTTGGTATCAAAGCACCGGTTAGGGTTCTTGAAGCATTATCATGCAACCCTAGTCGACGGGACTGCATGAAGTAACAAAGGGCTGAGCGATCTGCATATATTGCCTAGTTCTTGGATTTTTTGGTGGGATCCAGTCATCAAGAAGGTGATCTACTGTTCAGCATCAAAATTAGGAAAAACTGGAGTACGGGGAAGAGTCCCAGAAAAGTTGGACTCTGTTTTTTATCTGATATTGGATGCCTAGGTATTGTTAGTTTTCTTTTGATATTCTGAAGAGGGCAGTTAAGTTTCTGGAATTTTGTGAGCCTCCTGGAGATTGATTCACTCTTCTCTCTGTTGGGAGGCGTGGAGAGGACAAAGATTTCTCTTCGGATAGGGTTTTCTTCTTCCGGAAGGATTGGTTTCTGTGTGTGATATTAAATTGTTTTGGAAGGTCTCCAAACTATTTGTTCTTACTGTTGAACTATTTGAAGTAAGATGGAGAGTTGGAATACCGAGGTGAAATCCACCGGTACTATGGGACTAGGTGTTAGAGGTAGTAGTGATATTTTTTGGTCTGAAATCATTACTACAGTAAAATTTGATGGTACAAATTATTTAGAGTGGGCACAAACAGGCAAGATGGCTATTGGTGCCCGTGGAAAATTATGGTACATCACTGGGGAGAAGAAAAAACCTGATATAGAATCTTCCCAATGGGTGTAGGAGAATTACATGGTAATGTCCTATCTGTGTAATTCTATGTTACCTCATGTTGCAAAAAATTTCCAATGGGCTAATACTGCTAAGGAGATTTGGGATGGGGTGACTGAAACCTACTCTCAGAAACAAAATGAAGCCAGAGCCTATCAGTTAAGGAATCAAGTGATAAGTATGAAACAGGGAGAAAACCCCTTGCTATGTATTTCTCCATGCTAAAAACCCTTTGGCAGGAAATAGATCACTTAGAAACTGTGGTATGGGAAAGTGTAAATGATGCAGCAACCTATAACAGACTGGTAGAGAGGAATAGGGTTTTTAAGTTCTTGGCAGGGCTGAACCCTGAATTTGACATTGTTAGGCAGCATATTCTTTCTAGGGAGGGTGCGACACTCTCTCAAACCTATGCCTTTGTCTCTAGAGATGAGAGTAGGAGGAATGTAATGCTGAGATAGCCTAGGATTGACCAGTCTTGACTATGGTTAGTACAACCAATCCCAAGCCGAATGGAGATAGGGGGAGTAGTGAGACTAGAAGGGAAGATAAGAATGACTTGGTGTGTGATTATTGTAAGAAGCCTAAGCATACCAGGGACACTTGTTGGAAGCTTCATCCAAATCTTATGCCTGTCTAGATAAGGAACAAGAAGGGAAATGCAAATGTTGCCACTACAAGAGACTCTTCAGCCCCTCTTTCCCAAACTGATTGGGAATTCATTGCAGTAATAGCAGTGAGAACAGAATTGGAGAGGTTTGGACAGATTATGAGTAAGAAAGATTCACCTAGCTCTGGCCTTCCAGATGGACAGTAGAATGCAGGAGCCAACTACACCATTTCTTTCGCACATACAGGTAGTTCATATGCAAATGCAAATCTTGCATCCACTTCAGGTAAAGAGGGATCTCCTTGGATTATAGACTCAAGAGCATCTGAGCACATGACTAATGCTCCTACCCTTTTCAGTTCCCATTAGTTGTGCTCTGGTAGAGGCAGTCTCTACAGCAGATGGTTTACATATTCCCATTGCTGGGAAGGGGACAGTTAGAGTGACCAATGATATAACTTTATCTTATGTTTTACATGTCCCTAGACTTCATACCAACCTACTTTCTGTTAGTTCTTTGGCAAAAATTTTGAATTGTTTCGTGACCTTTCTTCCTGGTAATTGTGTTTTGTAGGATCTGGAGTCAAAGAAGATGATTGGGAGTGGTCGTGAGGTGAATGGAGCCTACCTTCTGGATGAGATTCCAAGACATTAAAGACATCATATTTGCAGCAACAGTAGTAGTGGGTCAGAGTCAGTGAACCAGATTATGCTCTATAGGAGACTAGGAAGCTAGGGACCAAACCAGCAGACACTCCTATTGGTCCAAATCACAGAGTTAATGGTGTGGATGGTGAGTTGGTAAAGGATGTGGGGAGATATCAAAGAATGGTGGGCCGACTGTTGTATTTGTGTATGACACGACCAGATATTTCTTATGTTGTCAGTGTTGTGAGTCAGTACATGCATGCACCTCGGGTTCAACACTGGGAAGCTATTGAAAGGATACTTGCAATATCTGAAAAAACACCCCGGTAGAATCATTCTTTTCTTAAATCATGAAAATCTGAAGCTAGAGTCCTATACAGATGCAGACCGGGCAGGATGCATAGATGATAGGAGGCCTACATCAGGAGTGTGTAGGTCAAGTGCAGTCAATACAGATGCAGCCATTGATCTCCTGGAAGAGTAAGAAGCAAATAGTTGTGGCAAGGTCAAGTGCAGAGACTGAGTATAGATCCATGGTTCATGGTGTCTCAAAACTTCTTTGGGTTAGATCTCTTTTGAGTGAGATTGGGGTGAAAGTAGAGGAACCTATAATGTGATACTGTGACAATCAAGCTGTAATCAATATTGTTCACAATCCAATTCAGTATGATAGGACAAAACACATTGAAGTTGATGGACACTTTATAAGAGAAAGAGTAACAACCGGAGAAGTTTGTTTGCCTTATGTCTCTTCAGAGTTGCAGCTGGCTGATGTTCTCACTAAAGGAGTGGCAAAAAACAAGCTTGAACATGATCTATGCAAAGTTGGGAATGTGTGACATTTACTCCCAACTTGAGGGGGTGTGTTAAAAACTAATCAGTTTTATGATGTTTTTTATGAGTAGATGTTTTATGTTAGTTGTTAGATAGGAGGTGGGAACCACAGTAGTTATGTGAGTCCAAATTTTATTATGTTTTTGTGTCTTATATATGTTGTTTTATGTATTGTCGCCCTATAAGGGCATAGTTGTCTTTGTATTGCTCTATTATTTTTAATATAAATAATAAGTGAAGGGGGCGACCAGATCATTGCTCTCCTTTCTTTTCAACTTCTCTTATTTTCTTTCTCTCTTCCTTCTTTCTTCAAGAAACTCCTTTTATTTCATAATTTTTAAATCAACAAGTTTTCTACTCTTTCCTCCTTGAATTCTGTGTCTATACCCATGAATGATACTGAATCTTTCTCCAAACCTGAGTGGAAAACAGTCATGCAAGAAGAGATGGAATCATTGGTTAAAAACCACACTTGGGAAATAGTTGATCTCCCCCCAGACAAGGAGACAGTCAGATGTAGATGGGTATTCACAGTGAAGTATAGGGCCGATGGCAAGATAGAGAGGTACAAGGCATGGTTGTTAGCAAAAGGGTATACTCAGACCTATGGTGTTGATTATCTGGAAACCTTTGCATCGGTAGCTAAGATGAGTTCAGTTCGTATCCTTTTATCTCTAGCAGCCACCTATTCATGGCCCTTGTCCCAACTTGATGTCAAAAATGCTTTCCTCAATGGTGATTTACAAGAGGAAGTATATATGAACATTCCAACAGGCTTTTATGAAAATGTTGGTAAAGGAAAGGTGTGCAAACTCAGAAAATCTCTGTATAGCCTGAAACAATCACCTAGGGCTTGGTTTGACAGGTTCAGAGGGGAACTTATCCATTTTGGATACACTCAAACCCAGTCCGATCACACCCTCTTTGTAAAGAGGAGAGATGTTATGGTGTCAATTTTGATTGTGTATGTGGATGATATATTGGTTATAGGAAATGATCTGGAGGAAATTAATGATCTCAAAAAATCATTGCAACAAGAATTTGAGATCAAAGATCTTGGTGAGCTCAAATACTTCTTGGGGATTAAAGTTGCAAAATCCAAGCATGGGATCTTTATCTCACAGAGAAAATATGTACTTGACCTACTACAGTGTGGATGGTGAGTCAGTAAAGGATGTGGGGAGATATCAAAGAATCGTGGGCTGACTGTTGTATTTGTGTATGACACAATCAGATATTTCTTATGCTGTCAGTGTTGTGAGTCAGTACATGCATGCACCTCAGGTTCAGCACTGGGAAGCTATTGAGAGGATACTTGCATATCTGAAAAAGCACCCTGACAAAGGCATTCTTTTCTCAAATCATGACAAATCTGAAGCTAGAATCTATACAGATGCAGACTAGATAGGATGCTTAGATGACAGGAGGTCTACATCAAGAGTGCATACCTTTGTAGGTGGAAACTTGATCTCCTAGAAGAGTAAGAAGCAAACAGTTGTGGCAAGGTCAAGTGCAGAAGCTGAGTATAGATCCATGGCTCATGGTGTCTCAAAACTTCTTTGGGTTAGATTTCTTTTGAGTGAGATTGGGGTGAAAGCAGAGGAACCTATAATGTTGTACTGTGACAATCAAGTTGCAATCAATATTGCCCACAATCCAATTCAGCATGACAGGACAAAACACATTGAAGTTGATAGACACTTTATAAGAGAAAGGGTAACAACCGGAGAAGTCTGTTTGCCTTATGTCTCTTCAGAGTTGCAATTGGCTGATGTTCTCACTAAAGGGGTGGCAAAGAACAAGCTTGAACATGATCTACGCAAGTTGGGAATGTGACATTTACTCCACTTGAGGGGGAGTGTTAAGATTAATCAATTTTATGTTGTTTTTCTGAGTAAATATTTTATGTTAGTTGTTACATAGGAGGTGGGGACCACAATAGTTATGTGAGTCCAAATTTTATTATGTTTTTGGCTCTTATATATGTTGTTTTATGTAATGCCGCCCTATAAGGGCATAGTTCTCTTTGTACTGCTCTATCATTTTTAGTATAAATAATAAAGTGAAGGGGGTGGCCAAATTATTGCTCTCTTTTCTTTCAAGATCTCTTCTTCTCTTCTTCTCCTTCTCTCCTCCTCTCTTCAAGAAACCACTTTTCTATTCATATTTTTTAAGTTCAGTAGATTTCTACTCTTTTCATCCTCCTCCTAACCCCCCTCCTCTTAAGGAGGCTTACGCCTCCTTCTATTCGGGAGGCTTATGCATCTTGCGTTCTGAACTACGCCTAATGCCTCTAGGTAGTGGAACGCCTCACGTCACGCCTCCGCGTTTTAAAACATTGGATGGGAGTATAGAAAGGTATAAGGCGAGGCTAGTTACAAAATGGTATACTCAAACTTATGGCATAGACTACTTGGAAACTTTTGCACCAGTGGCGAAGATGAATTCAGTTTGAATTCTTCTATCACTAGCAACTACATACTCTTGGCCACTCTTCCAACTTGATGTGAGGAATGCTTTTCTCAATGGGGACTTGCAGGAGGTGTATATGGACCTTCCAGCTGGATTCTACAATAATGTGGAAAAAGAAAAGGTATGTAGGTTGAAGAAGTCCCTATATGGTTAAAAACAATCACCCAGAACTTGGTTTAATAGGTTTAGAAGTGCATTGGTGAGGTGGGGTTCACTAGTGTCACTTTTGATAGTTTATGTAGATGACATTGTAGTTACAGGAAATGATTTGAGTGAGATTGATGCCCTGAACAAGAATCTGCACAAAAAGTTTGAGATTAAGGATCTTAGGGAGCTTAAGTATTTTCTTGGCATTGAAGTGGCAAGGTCCAAGCATGGGGTCTTCATCTCACAAAGAAGTATGTTCTAAATCTACTATAGGAGATAGGATAGCTTAAGGCAAAGGCAGTTGATACACCTATTGATCAGAACTACAGGATAAATGCTTCAAAGGGTGTACTACTGAAGGATGTTGGAAGATATCAGAGGTTAGTGGGGTGGTTGCTATACTTATGTATGACACGACTAGACATCTCTTATATAGTGAGTGTGGGGAGTCAATACATGCATGCCCCACGAATTCAGCATTAAGAGGCTATTGACAGGATACTTTCCTATTTGAATGGACACCCAAGTAGAGGCATATCGTTTGTTGACCATGGACAGTTGAAGGTAGAGGCTTACACAAATGCTAATTGGGCAGAGTGCCTAAATGACAGAAGAACTACAACAGGAGTTTGTACTCTTGCTAGAGGTAATTTAGTTTCATAGAAGAGTAAGAAACAAACACTTGTGGCAAGGTCAAGTGCAGAAGCTGAATACAGAACCATGGCACATGGTGTTTCAAAGGTCCGCTGGATCCATTCCTTGTTAGGGGATATTGGAATTAAGGCTGAAGAACCTATGATGGTATATTGTGACAATGAAGCAGCAATTAACATTAGCCACAACCCAATTCAGCATGATAGGACGAAGTATATAGAAATGGATAAACACTTATAAGGGAAAGGGTGACATCCGGAGAAGTTTGCTTGTCATATGTTGCATCTGACTTGCAACTTGCTGATGTTCTTACAAAAGGAATTGCAAGAAACAAGCTGAAACATGATCTACTCAAGTTGGGAATATGTGACATTTATTCCCAACTTGAGGGGGACTGTTGAGTTTTGTGCTAATATAACATGTTTTTTTATTTGCATAGCATAGTTAGGGAGTTTGGGCCTTAGGCCCATTAGTTTATGTTTTAAGTTAAGAGTGTTTTTCAAGTTCTCACAAGTAGCTGACTTACTAAGGGCATACTTGTCTTTGCACTCTCTTTTTTATGAGTATATAATCTAATGAAAGGGGCGGCCAGACCTTATTCCAAGCTTCTCTCATTCTCTTCTATCTCTCATCTCTCTCTTTCTTAGCTGAAACCTTTTCACATCTTTCTTTTCTTCTTTCTTTTACAGATTGTATATCAAAACAGGTTATCCAAACCTTTCTACTATTACCGGTGCCCCTAGTGAGGTGGCAATAACAAATGACCTATAAAAAATTAAAATAGCCCATAGCCCAATGACAATAGGTCCAACAACTAAAGAATCATAAAAAAGAAAAAGAGAAACTGAAAATAGCCAATAGTTCCACTTCTATTACTACATTCAACAAATTACACTGTTGAGGAGTGATTTGGTACAAGTAGAAGGGTCTAAAAAAGAAGGGGAAGACTAAAGAACTGTCTTCTAAAATAAGTAAAAAATGATTCTTAAACTTACGGTCTGACAGAAAACGTGGTCATTAATAGAGAATAGTTGGCAGGACAGGATTTATATATCCAACCCCAAATAATCATGATTAAGGTTGAGTTGAGTTGCATTTATACTTTATTCATTTTCTTCTGCAAGACAAGCAATATATGCACAATTTTATGGGCAAACCTTTCCCTTCCTCAATTTGGGGACTTCATTGAAGTCGATACTCCCTTCAAATTCAAAATTGACTAGGACATGAAAACCTGAAACTGTAGGCTCCAAACTTTAGCCCATCTGCAAGTACAGAAGCATGATCTAACCTCATTTTTGTGGTTTTGGAGTTGATACTCCTCATGACCTTATTCTTTAAATTCAAGAGTGTGGTTCCATTTCTAAAGACCCACAATATGAGGAACCCCTATGTTTATGTTGTTCATCATTGTTTGAGCTTTTGATTATATAATGGAATAAAATACCTAGTCTCAATCATTCACCTTACTCCTCACCTACCATCTATTTGTTAAAGGCATGTTTGCTTACCTAAATTTATTTCACCAATTAAACCATGATTTATATTTTATTTTAATTGATTTAAACTGTACCCCTACAAAATGCTCTTTATCTTTAAAATCCTTGAAAAAGAGACAGGGTCTTTTCCTTCTAGTGATGTGTGTTTTATCATTTTTAGGTGAATTTTATGTCATTGTAGTTTTTAATTAATGCTTCTCTTATTTAACATGGAAACCTCTCTTTCTATTTTACAGGGATGATAGTAGATAGGGACTGTGTTTCAATATAGTGAAGCGTCATTCAGTGAAGGACAAAAGGCTATTTCTTGAATGGTATATTTTAATTCTGCTTCAAATGGTTGACCTAGAAGAGGAGGAATGAAAGATGATGATATTGGTACATCTTTCAACTCTTGGTAGTTTGATCCTTTTGAGCATTGGGGCTGTGTTCATGAGCGATTAAGTCAGTATGGATAGTTCAGGTTGGTCAATCAGGCTTGCCCTTTGAGTCTGGTGCCGCTGCTATGCTTTCAGTGGCTGCAGACTCGAAAACTTTTATCATGTGCCAATGCTTGTTTATTGTTAAAATAATGTTAAAATAATTTAGTTGATGATGTTAGGACCTGTTTGGCTAATTAAAGTGTTTTTTATTTCGTTTTTTTCTTTCTGTTATGTCTGTTATTGTACTCAGGGGCACAAGGGTCTTTTCCCTTGTTATTTCTGCCGCCCTATATATATTAAAATAAAGGCTGGCGCCGCCAGCACTGTTACATTGCAAAACCCTTCTTTCTTCCCTCCTCTCTTCTCTTCTCTTCTCTTCTCTTCTCTTCTCTTCTCTTCTCTTCTCTTCTCTTCTCTTCTCTTCTCTTCTCTTCTGGTCGGCCATACTGTCAAGATGGTATCAGAGCAGGAATACTAATTAAAGAGAACAGATCGAACAACCCTACTGAGAAGAACAGATCGAATGGACTAGCAGAACCTGGGCGGAATAGAAATCTGATTCGGGACTGAAAAAGAAAAGCTACAACTGGTACAGTTCTCCCTGTTTCTCTCTTCTTTACCCTCCTTGGTCATGTGCCAAGTGAAAACCCTATGAGTCTGAGTGGCTGAATGCTGTCGAATGTGTGTAACCCCCTTTTTTTGGATCGTGTGATCCTGTACATGTGTTAAGACAACTGTAGGTCAACGATGACCTGTCTTCTCAATGGTTTGAGTTGACTATAAGTAAGAAGGATCTCTCTTGCTGATTAGTGGTTGTTGGACATTCTGGAATTCTGGTAGGTTGGGACTGTTAAAACTATACAGGTCTAAAATCTGTCGAATATTACCTCTGTTTTGTCCGGAATTTGGTACTGTTTGTGCTCAACCTGGTTGTTAAACCCAAGTGTGTGGGTGTGAACTGAGTGGAGCATTGTTTTGTGGAGTAAGGAGGGGTCCTAAGTCCGGTGTTTGGGACTGATTTATTGTGTGACCATGTCGACTGAGAATTCTGCTACTTCAAAGATTTCAGGGAGCCACAATGGAGTGAGTGGGGGAATGGATATGAGCTTTCCCATGGTTGTTATTCCCTTTGATGGTCTGAATTACCTTGAGTGGTCTAGGGAATAAAACTCTACATCACTATTAGGGGGAAAATAGGATACATCAATGGGAGAGTGAAGGAACCGAAGTATGGAAGTGCTGAGCATAATAGGTGGAACCAAGAGAATAATATGGTGATGTCTTGGCTCTTGGTTTCAATGCTGCCACAAGTAAGGAAGACTTTTATGTGGGCTGAAACCGCTTGTGAGATATGGGAACAAGCGAAGTCCACCTATTCAGAGCAGAGACACTATGCCAAGATATATCAACTACAAGCTGAATCCTCTACTTGCAAGCAGGGGGAAAGGAGTCTCTCAATATACTATTCTGATTTGACATCAATATGGAAAGAACTTGATCACTATCAGAATGTGAATTGGAAGTGTGATGAAGATGCAAGGGCTTATAAGTCACTTGTATCTCAGCAACGAGTGTTTGCCTTACTCCTAGGGCTGAATCCGTCATATGAGTCCATTAGGGTGCAAATCTTGGGTAGTAAAGACTTGCCATCAGTTCAAGAGGTATATGCCTTGGTGCAATCAGAAGAAAGCAGAAGAAGTGTGATTAATGGTATAGAAGGGGAGTCAGTTGCCCTAGCTGTCCGGGGAAATTAAGATACAAATGTAGGAGGTGGTTTTAAAAATGGTGACACTCAGAAAAAATCAGATGATAAGAACAAGCTTTGGTGCACTCACTGCCAGAAGACACGACACACGAAAGATACATGTTGGGATCTCCATGGAAAACCTAATGGGCACAAGATTTGGGTAAGAAGTATCAGGGCAAGAAACCAGGCTAGCAGAATCAAAAAAGGTATAACTCAGCTAATATGGCATCGACAGAGACTAGTCCTTCAGTAACTCAGGAGAGACATCACAATTCTGACCCTAAGGAAGATATTATCAACTCCTTCCGTGAACATTTGGAATTATACGGTAGGACTCTCCGCCAGATGGATTATGAGCCTACTCCTTCTACCTCGTTTGCGTCTACATCAGGTAATGCCACAGCCTTCCATGTGTCATCTCATACTACTGATTCTCCTTAAATTATTAACTCCGGAGCCTCAAATCACATGACCGGTATTTCAGACAAATAACCTTCTCTCTAGGAGAGAGAAGGTAAGACTGGCTGATGGTTCTTTTTCTACCATAGCTGGTCGGGGCACAATACCTCCCCCACTTGGCCTTACTCTTCCTAATGTACTGCACGTTCCGAAATTACCTATTAATTTGTTGTTCATTAGTAGTCTGACTCACTCATTGAATTGCTCAGTCGCTTTTTTTTCGTCTTCATGTGTGTTTCAGGATTTGACCTCGGGGAAGACGATTGGTAGAGGAAGCATGGTGGATGGTCTCTACGTGTTGGAGAATAATGCTGGTCTGGTGGCGACAAAGTCCACGAGTTCGTCAAGTGAGAGTCAAGCCTATTTATGGCATAGTCGTTTAGGTCATATTTCTTTTGAGTCGTTAAAAGTTATGTTTCCAAATTTGTTTGAGTCCTTGTCAGTGAGTCAGTTGCAGTGTCAAACTTGTCAGTTGAGTAAGCATTGTAGAAGTTCTTTAGCTTTATGAAATAAAAGATCTAAATTTCCATTTCATATTATTTATTCTGATGTTTGGGGCCCTATTACTCTATCTATTGCGGCTGGCTATAAGTACGTTGTTACTTTGATTGATGATTATTCTAGATACACTTGGATTTACCCTATGCGATCACGAGATGAAGTGCCACAAATTGTGAAAGATTTTCAATGCATGGTGTTCACTCAATTCCAAACGGAAATCCATATCTTCCAGTCGGACAATGTGAAGGAATATTTCCATAGTGATCTCACAAAGTTTTTTGCTTCGAGTGGGTCACTTCAGCGAAGCTATTGTGCCAGGACACCCCAACAAAATGGTGTGGCTGAATGGAAGAACCGTCACCTTCTCGAAGTCGCTCGTGGTTTGTTGATTCATATGAATGTGCCAAAACAGTTATGGATGGATGCAGTCTTGTGTGCGACATATATCATCAATCGCATGCCCTCTCGGCTACTAGAGTATAAGGCCCCACATCAGCTCTTGTTCCCTACAGCCCTGCTGTTCACCATTCCGATGCGTGTTTTTGGGTGTCGTTGTTTTGTCCATAACTTGTCCCCTACTCGTGGTAAGCCTGATCCTCGGGCTATTCCTTGTGTTTTTCTTGGTTATCCTTTATCTCAAAAGGGGTATCGTTGCTATGATCCCATTGCTCGCAAGTACTATGTTTCCATTGATGTCTCATTCTTTGAGAATCAACATTTTTTCTCGGTTTCTCCTCAGGGGGAGAGTAGGGTTGAAGAGAAACAGGCGACGATTCAAATTCAACTACCTCCTTTACCCGATCTTCCTCCATTCTGGGTTTTTCATCGTCGCCATAAGAGCCAACAGAATTCAAGAGCCATGGAGCCTGACACTATGCAACCAACATCATCGGATTCACCCGAGGCAGATCCGTCTCATCAGCCAAGTACACTTGCTCCCTTGATATATCTGCTCCTTTAAATGTTGATTCACCTGTCACCAATGATCTTAATATTCCTATTGCTAAGACGAAGGGTGTTAGGTTTTGTACAACTAATCATCCTATCTTTTGTGTTCTATGAGCATGATTGACAGGTTCAAGAATGCCATCTTAAAGATTGGTTTTTCTCAATCTCAGGTTGACCACACCTTATTTATTAGAAGAGTTGATGGTAGAGTAACAATGTTGATAGTATATCTTGATGGCATTGTTGTGACAGGTGATGATATCACAGGTATCTTTCAGTTAAAGTCATTCCTTGCTTCTGAATTTGAGATTAAGGATCTTGGTGATCTCCAATACTTTCTTGACAGTTACAAGATCCAAGAAGGGGACTTTTTCTGTCACAAAGGAAATATGTACTTGATTTACTTCATGAGGTTGGGAAATTAGGGTGTAAGTTTGTGAAAATTCCAATTAATCCCAACCACAAGTTGAACTCTATTGAAAAAGAAGTTCTTCTAGATAGGGGGTATATCAGAGATTGGTGGGACGCCTTCTATATCTTTGTTTGACTAGACCTGACATATCCTATGTTGTTAGAGTGGTTAACCAATATATACATGAACCCAGGATATCTCATATGTAGGCAATTAACAGAATTTTAGCCTACCTGAAAGAATGCCCTAGCAAAGGGATGTTGTATTCCAACCATGGCCATCTAAAGATTGAGGCTTATACAGATACTGATTAGGCAAGGTCCATCAATGATAGAAGATCCACATCCGGTTATTGTGCCTCAGTTGGAGGCAATGTGGTTTCCTGGAGAAGTAAGAAACAATTTGTGGTTGCTCGTTCTAGTGTTGAGGCAAAGTACAAGGCAATGGCTCATGGAGTGTTTGAACTACTCCGTTTGAAGACTTTATTGACTGAGATGGGTATCTAAGCAAACAGCCACAAATATTGCTCACAATCCTGTCCAACATGATCATACAAAACATATTGAGGTGGATAGACACTTTATTAGAGAAAGAATTGCTAGTGGAGAGATTTACCTTCCTTTTGTAAGGTCAGAAGACTAACTAGCTGATTGCCTCACTAAAGGTGTTCACCATCCAAAGTTTTCTAAGAACCTTGCCAAGTTGAGCATGATTGACATATGTGCTCAGTTTGAGGGGGAGTGTTGAGAAGGGATAGACAAGGGTATTTTTGGTTTTTTTTTTCCTTTCTTATACTTTCTCAGTATTTGGGCACCCATATAGGGGCCTTCTTGTAATTATTATTTTCTCAAATTATAATATAATCTTTTGAGGGTATGAACAATGAATAACACACGTCTATCGACACTTGCTCTCTTCTTCCTCTTCTTCTTCTTCTTCTCTTCTCTTCTCTTCTTCCTCTCTCTTGAAACCCTAGTTTCTGCAACTCTCACCACCAAACAAGAAAGCAACTCCATTTCTAGTTTTAAATTTGTATTATATTTCCATTGTCAATAAAAATAATTTTTCTTTGTCATATTTATTTCTCTTTAATATGGTTAATTAATATAGGATTCGATGAAAGAATGAGAGCTAACACCCTAAATATAAGACTTAGTGAGAGGGAATTGAATGAGGAGAAATGTAGTAATTCAAATACATTTTGTGCCCTCACAACTAGAAAGGGACCCAACTCAAAAGTCGGGGTCTTTTAGTCAATAATAGAATTTAATGAATGTCAGTGGGATTTAATACCTTAAGCATAAGAGTTAATGATGGATTTGAATGAGAAAAGTAGTTATTCAAATTACATTTCTATCTTTACAATTAAAAAGTGACCAAATTAAAAATTGGAGTATTTTAGTCAAACAAAAGTTTCACTCTCATTTACACTTTTAATAGTAATATAAATATATTGGGATACACTTTATATTCGTTTTAGGAAGAGAGGTGTGCAAATGCAAATATGTACAACATAAAGCCTTGTATATGATATTTATAAAACATTGTGTTTGCATTGTGCATATATGTATTTGCGCTCTTCCCAAAATGAACCTTGTGTTGTGCTTGGTTGCAGTGCTAATTTATTTAAATTGATACAACACTATGGTAGTGCAAATGATTTAAGTGTAAAACCCAAAACAAAATTACACTAGCATTGGCACTCCCATGTATATGTACTTCTGCAAATAAAATTGCACTACAACTAAACACACATGGATATAAAGGAAATTAAAATGTGCATAGATAGATTAGGGAATCCAAGAAATGGGATACAGTGGAAAATTAAGATGTGCATAGATAGATTAGAGAACCCAAAACGAATACAAAAATGTGATATAATGGAAAATTAAAATGTGCATAGATAGATTAGAGAACCCAAAACAAATTAAAAAAAAAAATGCATAGTAACACTAAATCAAATTCTTAAAACTCAGTTTGGAAGGAACACAAATACAAATATGTAGAATGCAAAACCTTGTATTTTGTATTATTTTATATGTATTTGCACTTTACATGTTTATATTTGTACTATTTCCAAACTGAATTATTGGTTGCAAACTACCAAGATAAATTTAAAAAACATTGCAAGAATAATAGAACTAATGTATGTATATCTTGAAAAAACAATATAATTACGTAAAATTAATTTTAAGTTCTTTTTAATTCTTTCAATAAGCAGACACTAAGAGGAGAAAAAGTCTCATGGAACTGATATGATTATAACAAGTATTGAAGCATGGTGTAGTGGTTCATTTTGTAGCTTTTCAACTAAAAAGCAAAAACTAGGCTCAATATTCTCATTGTATGTGGGTTTTACAAAAATTTGTCGGGAATAAATTAAAGTTGATTACGGGCATTAATGGCGATTGAGTGAGATGATAAGAAAGAATAAGAATTGAAAATTCTCGTTATCTTTTTTTTTTTTCTCTTTCATGGGGCTACAGAAAGGGGGTTAGCCCATCTCCAAAACCCACCCTCATCCCCGAACTTTGGAGAAAGCAGGATTTGATCTCAAAGTCTCCGCTACGAGACCTTTCCAATTAGCAAGTTGGCATCTATCATGTGGGTGTTAATGAGATAATGAGAGAGAATATAAGTAAATTATGGGAGTTAATGAAACATATTTGAATCAATGTTTTCAATTTGTAGTTAAGCTGCTAGTCAAATTAGTTACTAGTAGATTTTTTACTCTATTCACCCTCAAGGAGTCAAGGCTCAAACCAAGGTTCAAAGTATCGACATGTATCAGTCCATATCATCCAATATGTATCATTCTGTGACCCTCCCGATATGTCCCTACAGTGGGTGTATCGGGGGTCTGACCAGTTCAGGGGGTGGAGGAGCCCTAAGCAGGCCCCCTGAACAGGTTTTGAAAAAATAAAAAAAAAAAAGTAAAAAATGGTACCGATTTGCCCGATACATCCCCACTGGCGTATCGATATTTTGAACCTTGGTTCAAACCGCTCAATTGCAAAAAAAAAAAAATGAAAAATTAAAGAGAAAAAAACACTGTTGACTCGATCAATGACTTGGTGACCCAATTGATTAAATCATTGCACTGTTTGACATACTTAGGGCAAGACATGTATTTTAATTTTTAGCCATTTCCATCAAAAGAAAAAAGTCGTGTGATTATTTAATTCAGGCCAAAAATATTGTAGATAGGTCAAGCCTAGGGCATGTATAACTGCTCAAGCATAGGACAGGCCAAAGTCATGTGATCTCAAACCATGTGGAACGTGTATTACTGCATAAGCTTAAGGCGTGAAGGATAGCCCCCTCCCCCATATTATAGATAGGACGCAGTAGATGTTGGGGTGGTGCGATGTACAACATAATCTGAATATGTATTGAATTGAAGGAAATCAGAGCATTCTTACTTCACTAAATACGCTTTTTCTGGTTCGCCAAATTACCTATGTCTATAGGCAGCACCTCAAAAGCTTTCTTTATCTTCACTAAATAATAAGAGAAATCAGTACAATAGAAGCTCACTAGAATCTCACCGAGCACCCACCCTTATAATCCCATGCATACAATACCCAAACTTTCTCTCTATACAATCCAAAGTTATGTAATAAAATGAATTTATATGAATTATCATAAAGTAGGGCCTATTTATAGGTTTCATGGAAGATACACTCGGAATTAATGGATTTATTTAAACCATAATTTTACTGCATACACCACTTCACCATTTTACATTGGTTTGTACGCAATTTGTATACACAATTTTGTATCAAGTGATGATTTGCCAAATGGTATTCACCATTAGTAATAACATTTGGTGGGCTGATGAAGCCGACAGCACCTCAACATTCTCCCGCTTGAATTGTTCTCTTTACAATGTAAATTTTAGAGAACTACCTCTACTATTACCATCAATCAAGTGACTTCAAGCCTAAAGAAGTTATGCACCAAATAAACTTCTTTCCTGTCACAAACTTCATCAACATATCAGTAGTGTTCTCGTTGGTGTAGATCTTCTACAATGAGCTTTGTCCAACAACTACATTATGAATAAACCTGTTCATGGGTCGGCTCTGGGCTCATATTTACATTGTTTTGGGATTGGGCTTTGGGATTAGGCCCATTCAATTTTTTATAAAAGCTAAGCCTTAACCCGACCCATGAACAAACCTAATTGCAAATAAAGCAATATTACAAATCAATGTGCTTGGCCCCAACACGGAAGATTAGATTTATTGTTAAATGTAATGCATTCTAATTCTCGCAATGAATTATTACCACTTTTTGCTTGATACTAGTAATTAAGCACGTGCCTTGCATGTATGAATTTTTTTCATATTAATTACTTTAATTTTAGATATATCATAGTCATAATAGAAATTAAAAATTAATAAAAGTAACAATATGGTTAAAAATAAACTTAAATATTTGTACTAAATGTGTACCTGCAGAAATTTTAAATTACAATAACAATTATTATTATTATTATTATTATTATTATTATTATTATTATTATTATTATTATTATTATTATTATTATTATTTTACTACTACTACTATTACAAAATTTTGTATTCCATTTCTGTCTTAAACAAAAATAATTTTTATTTTACAATTATTTTTATTTAATATGAAGATTATATAACATTAGAAATGTTCCAAAATGTCTTTGACAAAACTCTGTACTTTTTTATATTTTGTATTTTATCTTTTTTTTAATATCTATTATTCAATTATGACATCATGAAATTCTTTGAAAAGTTGGATCATTGACCCACCATTTAAATAAGAAAATAGCTTTGCTTTCAGATCAATTTTAGATTATATATTTCATCTACATTATATACATAAATTTTACTTAACACACTTAATTCTTGTTTAACATAATTAAGATATATTTTTTTATATATTCTTTTGATTACTTGTACTTTTTATTATTTTTAAATATTTATTATTTAACTATTATGTGATCGATTTATCCATTTGACCTAAATGACTAACCCACAACTCAAAAAGAAAAATAACTTGATTTCTAGGATGACATTAAATTCTATATTACATTCCCATTATTGATAAAATTATATCTTATGTATAATATTTATTTTTGTGATTCCTTATATTTTCTATTTTTAAAAATTTTATTATTTGACAATGACATTATTTCATTTTCAGGTTGATTTTAATTTTGGCATTCCATTTTCATCATTTACAAAAATACTTCTTACATTTCATACTTATTTTTGTTCAGTATAATGAATATACAATATTAAGAACATGCCAAGTTCTTTTTATTTTTTGTATTATATCTTTTATTTATTTTAATTTTTAATTTTGGCATTATTTATCAATGGATTTGACCCCAAATTGTTGAATTTCTTACCCACCACCGAGAGGGAAGAAAATGGTTTTATTTTCAAAATATTCATTTTTATATTATTAAAATTAATATTGTAGATTTAATTAGTAGAATTTAATGATGAAAAAAATATATCTTAAATATAGGATTTAATAAGAGAATATACCTTAGATATGAGATTTAATGACAAATAATATGAAAATATTTTTACTTCCATTTGGTTTTAAATTTTACATTTCATTCCAATCATTAATAAAAACATTTCTTATTTATAATCAATGTTTTCAACTTCTTATTAACCTGCTCGATTGAACCGTTCGAACCGTCACTCAGTCCTAATTCTTGGTTTGGTTCTGTTGAAATTCCCCATTTTAGTTAAAAACCATCTAACGTAAACGGTTCAATAATTGACCTATTTGACCCAGTAACCAAGTAGCAGGTTGCACACTTAATTATGTGCAAACTTTCGGAAGTCATAACTTTGCACTCGATGTCTAATTGGGGTTATCTTTTTTTTATTTTGAGTAACTTTTCAAGATCTATACGTTCCAAGGGCATTATGCGCCTTGCCTTGCTATTTTCATGAAAAAAAAAACTATTTTTTGGCCCCAAATTGCAATTTTTAATACTTTTTATAAATAACAAATTAAAAAACATAAATAAATGTAACATAATACAGATATTGTATGTAATATATGTAGAACATAATTATAAAATATATATAAAACATATCTATGATATATGTAAAATATAATTACACTATTTATTGATAAAATATATATTTTTACACACACACACACATAGTATTGACGTAGAGCAGTTTGACTCATTTGACCTTGACAATCGAACTGGTGACCTGTGACCTGAAGGCAAAAGCGAGTTGGCCACTAGGTCAGTTTTTAAAGCATTGTTGATCATAATTATTATTGTTTAATATGTCAAATATATGATGTTAAAAACATTCCCATTTTTTTAATTTCTATATGTTTTTCATTTTATTATTTAATTGTGGCAACACGGATTGACCCATTTGACCCAAATGGTTTAATTTCTTACCACCACCTAGATGAAAACACTATTTTTTTAGGTATATTTTAAAAGTATAAGTTTTTATGTTATTGAACTTGTTAATTTCTTATGCATTCAATTATAGAATTTAATGATGAGAAGAAACAAAGAAACCTTAAATGTATGATTCAATGAAGATGAATGCAAATTAATACCTTAAATGTTGGATTTAATGAGAGATAATTGAATGCATTGAATAACTTAAAATTAACTATTTTCAACTCATTTAATATTAACAACTAATTACCCTATTTGCCCTCATTTTTATCAATAAATTTAAATATAGAGGGGTAAGTTTTGTCGTCACAAAATTCGAGAAATATTCTTGAGGCTATTCGTACTTTTTAAAATAGTATAGATTAAGCTCTTCAAACAACCACTTCAACCAAATACTTTCTTTATACATGCTTGCGTAGATGATATATACCATGTTTCCATTGTAGATAACCACTATAGGTTACAATTTTAACATTTAGCTTACTACACCATCAGCCAAAGTAAATACATAATAGTAGTTGATTTTCTATTTTCATGACTTCTTCCATAATCTACATCTATATAGCCAACTAACTCCAAACTTTATCCACCATAACAAATAGTAGCATTAGAAATACCCTCCAAGCAATAAAAGAATCACTTCACTATAGTCTAATGATCTCTTCCTAGATTTGTCATGAACTTGTTGACTACTCTTATTACTTATGCAATGTTTGGTTTGGTATACACCATGACAAATACAAGGTTTCTTATTGCTAATGAAATATGGTATTAGAGGCATCTCTACCTTGTCTGCTTTGATGCTAAAAAATTGATTTGAGGATGGCTTTCAACAAAAAAAATGGAGCAACTTTAGTTTCTTCTGGATATAACAAGTTTGGATTCTTTGTATTGTGAAGCAACTTAGTTTCTTTTGGATATAACTCTTTCAAGTTATTTAGACTTTCTCAGGGTCCATTTGATTCACAAGAATAGAGGTATGGAATCAGATTGAAATGACCCATTCCAATTAATCCAAATGTTTGGTTATACAAAATCGGATTCCAAATTCCCATTCATGATGTAATGGCATTCTCCATTTAAGGGAATGGTCTTTCCACCCTTGCACTGAAATGATCAAAATCAATTGACTTACCCCCCCCCGAACCCTATCTCTCTTTACCCAATACTAACCCTCCTTGAGAGTCATGCGTATCTTATAAATTCTGATTCTATTTCTCATTTGAACCAAATAAGCAAAGGGAATAGGTAATTATAATTCCAATTCTAAGGATATCAGTTCCAATTCCAAGTGCAAAGCAAATAACCTTTATTTTGTTTGTCCCAATGTACTGGAATTCCTAGAATATGACTAATAGTCCCCAAATCCTTCATGTCAAACTCTTTTGTGATGTTTAGACTTTTTTATGGTCTATTTGGTTCATGAGAATAGGAGTACGGAATCAAAATTGAAATGACCCATTTTAATTCCAGTTGTTTGGTTATATAGAATGGGATTCCAATTCCCGTTCCTGATGCAATGGCATTCTCCATTTAAGGGAATGGTTATTCCAGTTTCACTCCTAGAAATGAGAATCCCATTCTAGCCAACAAGAAAAAACAAGTGACTTAACCCCCCCACCCTATCTCTCTTTATGGGAGTCGTTCTTATCTTATAAATTCTTGTTATAATTCTTGTTTGAACCAAATTGGCAGAGGGAATAGGAAATTCTAATTCCAATTCTAGGGGATTTTCATTCCAATTCCAAGTGTGAACCAAACAACCTTTATTCTTTGTCCCTATTTACTACCATTCCAACAATATGATTAATAGTCCACAAATCCTTCATGTCAAACTCCCTAGCCAAACAAGATTCCAATGTTGTTTATTTATTTATATTTTTGACAATACCTACAATAAGCACGTTATCAACATACAGTAACCAAATAATGAAGTGACCATTACCAATACATGTGTAGGTGCAATGATCTATTTCACATTTATGAAAACCCAAGTTCAAGTCTTGTGCCAAAATATGTCAATTGTGTGGTTAAAGATTTGGTTGATGAGAATAATTGTGTTTGGTATAAAAATAAGATCTAGTTTTTGGATTTTATGTTTAATGAAGTTATAGGGAAACATATTTTCAAGAATTGGGAAAGGGATAAATTCTTGTAGATGGAATGTTCAAGTGGGAAATTTCAAATCAATATTTTTTGTTTGAATGAATGGAGGATGGATTATGAGTCTATTGAGAGTAAAGTTTTGCTCTTACGTAAGTTTATTTGGAAACTAAAGATCCCTCTAAGGTATAGATTATTTTTTTCGAGAATCTTCATTCTTTTTTTGTTTTAAAACATAGATTATTTGAAAAAGGGATTGCTTTTTTTATGTATTCTTGTATGTTACGTAAAAATGGAATGGAGTCTAGTGTGTTTCTAGTTTGTTTGTGCTCTTTTACTAGAGCCATATTGTTTGATAGTACTTAATCTATATAAGGTTTTGTGTAAGTTTTCCCTTCCTTTCCCTACATTTTCCTTCAAACCAAACACAACCTAATTGTTAGGAGTGATTGGAATGGTTTTCTAGTTGATTAGTTAATATCTCAGTATACTCAAGTTGGTGATCAAAGGCAATGCAAAATATTTTTGCTTGGGTTGCAGTTGCATTTTACTATATTTGGATGGCCATGAATGATTACTTATTTAATAATAGATATAGGGTAATATCATATATTTGGACCAATTTATGTACTCGTAGTAATGAAGAACATTGTGATTTTACTGTTAAAGATAGAAGTTTCCTATCCTAAAAATTGGTAGGATTTAAACATAATTTATTTTAAATTTTGTAACCTCTCATAGTAGAAAAGTTAGTTTGTTCCTTGGGATATTATAATAGTTTACACTTTCCAATTTTATGGTGAAATTGCATTTTACATAAAGTCATAAATTATTAAAATACATGTTTCTTAAAATACACTTCCATACGTATCCATGTTATCTTAATTTTTCAATGTATCTATTTGTATCTTAAATTGTATCTACAATACTCTATGCATTTTTCTAGTACTTTGAATATTGCACCTAATTTTAAATCACATAAATAAAATGTGATACCTCTCTTAAGTAGAAATGGTGCAATAGGCTAGTGCTAAAGATGCCTTTGATAGGATACAAGGGCAAGGGTTTGGGTCCTCTCTCAACTTACTATGTATATTATTTCTTATAAAATATATAAGGTATATTTAATAAACATGTATGTGTGTTTATAATAGGTATCAAGAGTGGGTAGCCATGTTAAATATAATTAGGTCTAGGTATTAAGTACCCTTAGGTCAAAACCCAAACCCTATAACGTTTTGATAAATGAGTCCTATTAGGTTCATTACAAGCGAAGTATCCAAAAATTCCCACAAAATTTTCATCCCTAACTTTTACTATTTATTTAGCATAGGTTCAAAAAAATACCCATATGAGTTTTAGTCACATTGCATTCTCTATTCCTATTTTTACTCATTATATCTTTGAATCTATTTATTCTTATATTTAGGGTTAATTGAACTAAATAGACATGCTTCAACTATTATGGATGAACTTAATAATTGTTCTATGCCAATCCCACTCCTAGAAAGTTGGTTTTGTTAGTCCCCATCCATTGGTCAAATCATTGATTTAGCAACCACCCTTCTCTAATAATGATGCATTTAGATCCATGTAAGCCATTTGTAGGAATACCTATTAATTGAAAATAAAATAAATAAAAAAATAAGAAGAGAAGTATTTGAAAATTAGGCTTCAAAAAAAATAGGTTATGAATTTAGGTCAAAAACTTAATACTAAATTATAAGCCCATGTTGAACACTAAATTGATCTATTATATTTAGGGTTAGCTGAACTATATTAACAAGTTTCAACTATTGGTGATGAACTTGATAATTGTTATGTGCCAATTCTCTCTATTAAAAACTTGGCTCTGTAAATCCCCTTTCATCTGCTAGGATATTTAGAATATTTGCACTTCAAAACTATCATGATTCATAAATCATATAAGATTTGCACTAAAAAAATTACTTCCCATTTTAAAAACCATCATTTTCATGATTTTAAAAACATGAATAGTTTTTTAGAACCCCTATACATATAGAGAGGTCGTTTCCAAATGTACACAACCATACCCTTGTACATATAGGGAGGTCGTTTCCAAGTTTTGAACCCCAGTCACCCAGGTTGCAATGGAAAAACCTAATCATTGAACCAAGGCCCACCCTCCTAAATATATTAATATAGAACCCAAACCTAAATCCAACCTAGATTTGTATCTCAAAGATCAAATCCTCTTATAATTAATCGTATAGAACCCAGAGAGCCACCGCAATACGTTAATATAAGTTTGTTGGCAAAGTTGATTGAAGTATTATATTATTTAAGGCTGTAGGTTCATGTCTTGTGGAGGTTTTTTTAACTCATTTATAAATATGTGCTATTCAAATTAAGTGGTCCAAATCTATAGAGATTCAATATGCATCTATTTAAGTGGGAAATCGATTTAATTAAGTTGGTTAACTTGGATTTATATCTCAAAGATCAGATCCTCCTATAATTAATCATATAAAACCTAGACCCACCCCAATACATTAATATAAGTTTGTTGGCGATGTTGATTGAAGTACTGTATTTTTTTAAGACTATAGGTTCATGTTCATGTCCCGTGGAATTTTTTTAACTCATTTATGAATATACACTATTCAAATTCAAAAGTTTAAATCTATTGAATATGAATACAATGGATCAAATTTCATTCCAACCTATTTGCAATAGGAATGGCAATGGGGCAGGCTGGAGCAGGGAAGGGTTTTTCATGCCCTGCCCCGTCCTTTCCCTGAACCTCATCAGGGCTAGAAATCCTAACCCATCCCCTTCCTTACGGGAAATGTGGATCTCGAATTTGCCTCACCCCACCCTGGTCATTCCTACTTGAATAATTGCAAATTTATTTTTATTTTTTGAAACCTACCTAGAACGATACTTTGTTATGTAATATAATATAATATAATATAATATAATATATATTAACAGTTTTCTATATTATGTAATATAATATAGTCGGGGCATGTTCAGGATCGAAGTCAGGGCGTGATGGATAAATATCATCCCTACTACATCCCCAGTCCCTAGAGTTTTGGGTTACCCCAAACCCCAATCAATGGTAAAAAAACACACCCCAACCAGGGTGGAGCAGAGTAGAGCCCCACAAGGACAAGTCAAATTTCCATCCCTAATTTGCAACCTTAATCACTTAAAGATGGGAGAATGTTGTTAAAAAGGCATTTAACATTTAGCAAGGAAAGATCTTAGACATGGGAACATTATTTTGGTAGAAAAGAGGACTCTATTAAACTAAAATCAAGAACCATAAAGTAGTCCATCCTATGTCATATTGATTGTTGAAGAAACTCTTAATTGAGAGTGTAAGTATGGCACTAAGGCAATACGAGATGGTCTATTTGTAACACAAAGATGGGACTGGTTTTAGGTTGAGATCACAGGTAGGTTTAGTCTTCTAGAAGGGGAAGGTCAACGGATCGTGATTGATGGATTCTCAGTAGTGTTTAGAAAAACATATTGGACCGCTAGTTGAACTGGTTGAACAGTGACCTAGGGCACTAACCGGTTTGGTTACACCCAAGGTTCAAAATATTGATACACCTGATATGCCAGTAGGGCCATATCAGGCGATATCGATACCTTTTTTTACTTTCTTTTATTTTTTTCAAAACCAGTTCAGGGGCGGTTTAGGGCTTCTCCACCCCTGAACCGGTCAAACCCCCGATACACCCACCCAATGTAGGGGCGTATCGAAGAGGTCCCAGAACGATACGTATCGACCGATATGGGCCGGTACATGTCGATACTTTGAACCTTGGTCACACCCCAATAACCGGATTTGCTTAAAACCCAATGAAAACCAGCCAACGAGTAGGTTTAATTGGAGAACTAGTGAACAAGTCCCGGTTTCATGAAACCACCTGGGTCCATACATAAGTGAAATTTTGAAATGTTGTTAAAAAGATTTGAACCCAAGACCTTTTATTTTCACAAATTACTTAAATACCACTAATCCACCTCTTTGCTTATGCTAATTAATGACTATCTATTTTACATATTACATTATTATGCATGTATTTTAAAGAAAATGTAAGTTAAAAGGCTTGAACCTTACTCATTTATTTAAAAATTTAAGAAGTTTACCATCCATCCACCATATTTAAATACACTAAAAGTTGTAAAATATATTATATATAGTAGTTATATGACCTGTAGTGTGTGTGTATATGTATATGTATATGTATATGTATATGTATATGTATATGTATATGTATATGTATATGTATATGTATATGTATATGTATATGTATATGTATATGTATATGCCACATCATCACAGTTCGACCCCAGTTGAACCTCTCCCTTCTCTAGTTCTATGCCCGGTCTGGTTCTCTGAACATTGATTATCATAATTATGTCCTATAGTTTGTCTCTTCTCCCCTTATATAGGGAGGATCCTAAGGTTATAAGGAGAAGAATCCAAAAGAAGACATTTCCTATTAGGAAAGGGGATCTTTGTCCTTATGTCGGCTATCAAGGGAGCATCGTTGGGGTTTCGCTACGTGTCTAGCGAGATCCTCCAGGAATAAAGCTTCCTTTCTCCAAGGGATTCTTACATAGCATGTGTTAGCAATGTCCCTCTATGGGTTCTCTTATGGCCACGTGTCAAGGACAAGATATTGGCGTGACAAACGTGTTCATAGCCTTTTTGATCGCCTTCAAGGTGCCTTGTTATAGATCACGGTGAGCGGAAGGGACGCCAATTACCCGTAGGTGGGCGTCATTGGATTCAGGGTCAATCCATCATTCGTTACGGTGTGAGTTGTCATTTCATGCTCATCGTAGAGTATCGGTGGTGTATTTGGGTTTGTCTCAGCCTAGCAATATCATTTTATGTCCATTGTAGATCTTATATAGCTCTTATTTCTATCATAGACCATGAATGGTTCTTTGAGCCCATTGCAAGTGTGTAAACCTTCCATTGCATTGATAAAGTGTTTCCATACCATTGCAGGGGAATCTCGATGATGGTAAACTACATGTACTTGCAGAGAGTTTGAGACCCATACAACTTCTAGCTTTGAGGTTGGTGGATGAAGACATAACGTTACAAAGAAGACCCAAGTCATTCTAAAGTTTTAATGAGATTTACCTTCACTTTGTTGTCACTTGAGATAAGTTCCCCTTTTCCAATCAGCCTCAAGATAGTAATTTTAAACAGGCTACATTTTGATAAATATCCTGCCCTTTCCTTTTTTTTCCTTTAGTAAATATCCTTTTACTATTTTTTGATAGTGATTAGAGTTGGTGAGTTGAAGTTCCATGTAGCATAATAATTTTGACGTAAGACCTCAATTAGAAATTTGAAAAATGTTGCATTTTTATGTTTAAATGAAAATGAGATAAGTTTTTTTATACAAGTTAAGTGCACTGGCTCTAGGCCTGTAAATGGAGCAAATTCGAATTGAATCAATCCATATTTGAATTCAAATTCAATTATGATTAGCATATTCGAATTTGATTCGATATCCATTGAATCTTCAAAATAATTAACTAAATTCAAATTTGATTAAAGAACCAAATATTTGATTCTCTTTGAATTTGACCGGTTGTATAAACATTGAAAACCCTATTCTAAAAATCAGATTAATTAAGAAGGTAGAAACCCCTCTAGCGTGTTATTAATTATTGTGAACAAGATGGAAAAACCTCAAAAACATAAAACTAGAATGAGAAAGAAAAAGACCTCAAAAATCAAGAACCAAAATGAAAAGAAAAACTTACAAAACCATGAACAAACAATGCACAAAGAGAAAGAATAAAGGAACAACATGAAATCTTCAATGACAACTCCAATCCATAGAAGTCAAAGTTCAAATATCAAAATCGGGAATGCCATGAAACCACTTTATCATCAATAATGGTTGGTTCAAAGTTCAAACATCTTAAACAGAAATGCCATGACACCCCTTTATCTTCAACAATACCTGGTGTTCTATCCCTTCTCTATGCACTGATTTTGAACATTATAAGTCAAAATCTATAGTTTGAACAAACACAATACTTTAGTCATGCAAAGTTACAAGTTAATGGGGAAGGAGATATATGAGAAAGAGAGGGAAAAAAGGGAGATACGAGATAGAGTCGGTCTTGTAGAGTTACAAGTTAACAAGGAGGAGAGGGAGATGCAAGACAAAGATGGAGGGATTAATGAGTTACAATATGTTAGTTTAATGAGTGACATAAAGTTGTAAAAGTATTCAAGTCTTATCTATCAGTCAGTTTCAGTTTTGTCTTTTTAAAATAAAAATGGGGCTAAGTAGACTGCACTCCACCTCAGAAATCTGAAATTACAGCCCCCTCCTAGTCTACTAATAGCCCCCCTATAAACTGCATCCCACCCGTGGATTTGGCATCAACCCAACGACTAGGATTCATCTCACCTATATGATGGGGCTTAGATTTGTTGGGGTGGATTGAACAATAAAACCCCTAAAAAATGAGACTTTCCTGTAAAATCATTTATGTTTTATTAAATTCACACACGCACGCACACACACACACACGCGCGCGCGCGCGTGTATATATATTAACCAACTTACATTCGAATTTGATAAATTAATCAATATAAAATAATGACTTAAATTTGACCATTTAATTAATCAAATAATTCGAATTCGATTTATTTAGGTTGGATTTTGAATTCGATACTAGATACTCTAATACTCTTTACACCCCTAACTAGTTCTAGGTATTTGCATTTTGGGATAGCAATTCAATCTTGCTATTTAGGTTTTAAGTTGCACAAGTTTACAAACTTTTGTTCAACTTAATTTTTTACTTTCATTCTTTAAAAAGATATTATTTAATTCGGTCAATTAATTTTTACTTCCCTACCCAATAGTACATTTCCAAAATTAAAATAAATTATTCAGGTTTAGGTTAGTTCATTCCAAGAATATATCTATAATCTCTATATACTCTTTTGCCATATTTAATGTTTGTCTCAACTAATTCCCATTGAAAAGTGGGAAAAAGAAAATGAGATATAACTTAGTCTATTGGAAGAAGGTCCTCCTAAAGTTTTATGGGCTATGGAAAATGAATTAACTCTATAAAATTACCACCCAAGAAAGATAGTACACACCGAACTAGTTGGGAGACTAAATCCAACTATTTTGTGATTCAACTAATTATCTTAAGGGTTTATCATCGTGGTAGTGTTGTGTGGCTAAAAATTGCTTCAACCTTATTTCAAGGAAAACCCAGGTTAGGTGTACCTTCAAAGGTGATCTCACCTGCAAAGTTGTCCATATTATTTTTTAATATTTGCCCATACAAGTATACAGATTCGGGAATTCAATAAATTGTAGTTTCCACTTCAATTGCTAAAAGGCATAATACACCTTATTTTCTAGGGAAATGAATTAAAACAACAAAACTATATTTTTAACAAAATTCAATTAATAGAAATGGATCTCAAAGATGTATCCACACAATCACATTCAGACAACCAACAAACCATTAAAACAAAATAATTATATAAACCCCATTTTTATATTATTGATGTAGTGTTTCTCCATATAGATATGTGAGATGAACCATCAAATACATAGAAAAAACCATCCTTTTCAAAAGAAGTAGAGCTTTAGATTTCAAAATACTTATCCTTTAAATGAGCATCAAAGATCTAAAATACAATCTGCAACTAAAGAAAAAATGATGCAAAATTCACATAATAACTCAGTACCAAAATTACAAAAATTTGAAGTAGATGGATTGAGTATTAAAATCCTATTTCAAGCAATTTGTACTAGGAGGGTGGAAGATGCAATGGATTTAGAGAAGGGAAATGGATTAGGAAATCTGACCAACTACAAAAGCCATAATTCTTCCAATTGTTCACCATAATTCACATTTCAAACAAAACCTCTTTTACTCAAACCAAGCAACCAAAAAAAAAAAGCGTAGCAAGTTCAACAAAAAAATAACAATTCATATTCTCCAAATTCTCCCTACTATAAAGTTGTTTGTGTTAGTCCCCCTTCATCTATCAAAACATTGATTTAGAAACCACCCTTCATTTGGTCTATGTAAGCCACTTATATGAACTTATTAATGAAGAATAGAAGAAAAAAAGTTATCTTTTTCAAAATGAAAATTAAGAGAAGTGTTGGAAAGTTGGCATTTCATGAAGCATAAAGCCTAATTTTGGTGTAAGATCTTAATTAGAAATTTGAAGATTGTTGCATATTATGTTTAAATGAAAATGAGATAAATGTTTTGAACACAAGTTGTGTTAACTGGTTATGGGTATTTGTAATTTAGATTTCTGGATAGAAATTCAATCTTTCTATTTAGGTTTTAAGTTGCACAAGGTTACAAACTTTTGTTCAACTTAAATTTTACTTGATTTCTTTGAAAATGTATTATTTAATTTGACCAATTAATTTTTACTTCCCCACCCAATAGTACATTACCAGAATGTCTAAGGTTATTTCATTCCAAACATATGTTTATAATTGTATATACTCTTTTGCCTCACTTAATATCTGATAACCAATTCCCATTGAAAAGAGGAAAAATAAAAATGAGATATAACTTAGTGTGTTGGAAAATGGCCACTCTTAAGGTTTTATAGGCTATAATAAATGAATTAGCTTTATTTATCACCCAAGAAAGATAATACACATTAAATGAATTTGTAGATTGAAACTAACTATTTTGATAATCAACCTATCTAAAATTAGGACATTAATGCAATTTGATGAAAAAAATTGTTTTTAAAAGCGTAGGTTGAAGACATAG
Source organism: Nelumbo nucifera (assembly GCF_055504915.1). Classification (NCBI taxonomy): domain Eukaryota; kingdom Viridiplantae; phylum Streptophyta; class Magnoliopsida; order Proteales; family Nelumbonaceae; genus Nelumbo; species Nelumbo nucifera. The sequence continues at coordinate 78,051,117 of NC_142653.1, forward strand.
AACTACTATATCTTATAGTAGTTGAGGTTAGGGAATGAAGGGATAAGGGGTTGTGGATTTTGCTAGCTATTGTGATTTACAATAACAATACCAACCCAATGGGATCTATAAGTTAAAAGTTAACTTAGTATTGTGATTTACAACAACAAGATAAAGGTTGATTGAAATTGCTTTATGTTCATTACTAAATTAGTGTAACAGCCATTTTCCCTCTCTAATAATCAAAGTTTGAAACAGACTAAGAGAACTAACTAACGTCAACCAAATGGGGGATAAGTTACCTTATAGCACCAAAGGTCGGAGAATGAGGGAGGGTAAAGGGGGTTTGAGGATTTTTACTAGTTGTTGTGATTTACAGCAATAAGACAAAACCAAGGGGAGCTAAGTTAAGTTGATTTGTGTCTAGTACTAGAAAGTTGGTTTTGTCAATCTTTCTCCCATAATCAATCTTCGTAATGTCTTTTATCCCTATTAAATCCCCAATTTCCTATTAAATATTTTTGAATCTTGTTTGCTTCTCTTTAACAAAGTGGAATATAAATTAGATGGACTATGTTGAGTTAATGGACAATCCAAGATAAACCCTAAACATAGCCCTTGGTCAAGATCTAAACTAGTATCGAAACCCAAATTTGGCAATCGAAATCTAATTGAATTTCTACACAACCCATGCAAAGGTGTAGAATTGTTATGTTTTATAGCAATAAACGGAGGTGGATGAGAGGGGATTTAGAGTTTTTCTAGCTGTTGTGATTTAAATTAGTAAGCAAAAAATAGCTCACTATAATAAATCAAGATATAAATTAGATATAGTGGATTAGGTTAAGGGTTAATTCAATGATATCACTAAACATAAAATTTAGGCTTTGATCAAAACATAAATTAATGTCCAAACCAAAAATTTCCAATCCAAATATAAGCAAATTTTCTATTCAACCCATGGAAAGGTGTTCAACTACTAAGCATTGTAACAGAAAAATGTAAGATAACAAAGTGTGGGTTTAAGATTTTACTAGATGTTGTGATTTATAGCAGTGTCACAAACTAATGGGTGGTTAAAGGTCAACATGCATGTTGATGTGATGCACAATACCAATGGGAATTGAGGCGGCTCTGGGTTCATTATAATATTGATAAGATACAATTTTCTAAAGTTAAGGGTTGGACTTTGCAAGATAAAGAATCAAATTATTAGTTTTTTTATTATTCGAAAGAATGCCAACATTACTTATTTATATATCCACCATTCAAGTGTATTATTAAGTTCTTGTTTTACTTCTTTGGTGTGCCAAAATATCTTTTATTTTATGCTTCTTTTATAAGATTTTCATATTGTATTTTGATTATTTATCTTTTTTTTTCATGAAGGCATTGTGTTTTCTATTCTAAAATACATTAAAGAATACATATCAAACTTTAGACTACATCTTCCTTTATAGACAATGATGGAAAATAAATGTTAGAGGATTAGCCAAATGTCAAACGTAAAAAATTATGAAAATAAAAAAGGTCATAAAACGTACTCAATTTTGTAGTTATTAATACAAATGTATGTATTAAAAAACTATTAAATGTTTTTATTCATTTGTTTCTTTTTATCACTTGCTATAACTTTCGTCCATCATATATTGATAAAATATTTGCTTTCCTAAATTTGATTTTAGGGATTGCAAATACAAGTTGTATTATATAATGAAAGGTTTGGCAATATATTACAAGAGGGACGAATGTATTTTATTAAAAGATTTATTGTCAATTATGCACCCAAAAAGTTTCAAATGATACCTCATGAATATGAAATCATCTTAACTAATGATACCATTTTCCAAAAAGTTGATGATAATAACAATAAAATACCTTTACATACATATTATTTCAAAGAGTTGAGTGGTTTAAAAGATTCATTGAACAATGAATATCACATCATAGGTAAGATATTTTATATCTAATTAATCTATGTGTATATGTTCACATCTGATTTATTTTTAAGATATCATTGTAATCATTGTTTCAATTAGAAAATGATCAGCATGCTTGAGAATGATAATTCTACTTTATTGAAACTAGAACAATCATGGATGCCATGTAAATTAATTATTATTTTTTATAATTTTAAATCACATATAAGTATTTATATAGCATGAAACTTGTAAATTGAATTTTTTTTAATTAGAATGCCATCATTTACACTTACATTATGGGGTAACTTTGCACAAAAAATATGAATTAAAATCGTTACATGCAATTGAAAAAAGAACCATCATTTTGCCAACATCTTTGGTTGTTCATAAACATAATGGTTATATGTCTTCTACTATACTATTGTACAAAATAAAACTACATTTATAATAACTTTGCTAATACTACATATTGCATATCATATTTGATATGTCTTTCATCAACTCAAACAACGATTATTACTCTTGAACCATCATTGGCAGAAGCAATCAAGTTGTTTGAACGGTAATATAAAATAAAAAATTATAATACTAAATTTTTTATCTCATAATTACTAACTACTTTTTATTTTATAAGCATGAACAAACAAATCATTCAACTCTATACTTTTCTCAAGTTGATATCATTCTTGTCTCTAAATCAATATATTCTTTAATGAATGATATTACACCAATTATTGAATTACTTAAAGTCACAAAAATTGCTCTTACTCAAGTTTAGTCTTATTTATTAATCATATAATTTAAAATTTAAAATACATTTCCTATCATAAATTTATAATGTTTATTTATTATTTCATGGTATATACATATGCATTAAAATATTTTTTAATTTGGTGCAACAAAAAACACATTGGGTTAAGGTAATAGTTGTTCGAGTACATTCAGAGCAATCAATTTCATATCCATCAGGCTTAAAATGCAAGACAAAAATTGAATTTATTGGAGAAAAAACCTAGTGTTACTTGTGGTTTAGAAATGTAAAAGTAATGCTTAGGCAAAAAAAATACTTTAGTGATATTTATATTAAATGATTTTTATGATTAATTAACAATACATCGTTAAATATATATTTTGTTAGACTAGATGTGCAAAATTTTTCAAGTAAGGCATCAGTAGTTTTGTTTAAGAAAACCCAAAAACCTACTTGAATGCACAGTTATGGATTTATGAGCATTGAAGTTGGTGGTATTTATTTTATAAATTATATGCCTAAATCGTAAAGGTGATGTGGAAAATGTATGTATTTGAGACCAAAGTAACTTTAACAAATCATCGTTTTAATTTCAAACATGGTTTTATTGTGAAAAATATACATGAAATGAATTATACTTCTCTTTCTAAGAATTTGTTAGGTTGACATATTTTATCTAGCTAAAATATACTAATATCCTTGTATGTTCATTTTGTAAACCTTAAATTAATGTACTACCTTTTATAAAACAATGCATTACTCAATTCATCAACAAAGGGAAATGAAAGTAGTGAACAAGAAGCCCAACAACACCAATTGCCAACTTATAAAAACCTAAATCATTTAATGGTAGGGATCAAAGATATTAAAAATCTTATGCAGGTATTCATAACAATCTCATTATGTTAAATCATTATTACTTTGTTATTTTATAATTTTACTAAATTGTATAATATATTTCAACAAAAATATAAATGACTAAAATTGAAGAAAGTATAATCAAGTATATCTAATATCGTAGGAATGTCATCAACGTATTTTCAAACTTAAATATTTGATTAGTGTGATTTTATTACATAATTATTCATTTTGTATATGTTTTTAGGTGAAAATAAGATTAATTTGTTTTTTGCTTTGTGATATTCTAATGGACCAAATATTATCCAAAGATATGATGACAACTAAGTAAAAAGTGACTAGAAGAAGATGGTTCACAAGAAATGTTTCAGTTTTGGAATATTTGGTGTACGGAAAAATAGATAAAGCACTTTTTTATGGATGCTGACTTATGATTCCTTATGCTTTGTTTTTTAACTCCTTCAACAAGCTATTTTGATCACTGGTCCTCTAGTGTTTATGAGTTAAACTATTTTAAATTCATATTTTTGTCTTTTAAGTAATCATCCTTAAGAGAATAAGAACTACAATTCTATTTTAGATGTTTAGGTCCATCGATTTTCAGTTGATAACTATTCCACCATTAACCAATTTATTATTCATCATATTCTATTGACTATTTTGGGGAATCTAATATTTTTCGCTTCCTCTATCATGTTACTTAAGCCAAGGTGCAAGTAGGACTTGTGCTTTAATTGAACCAGTTTACTCAATGATTTTAGTATAAATTACTTTATAAGGATCTTCATAATAAGCATTATAGTGAGCAATAATGGAGTGCATATTGGTGGATAGTTCACTTAAAGCAATGTTCAAGAGTTGAAGATCCCCCTTAGGGGCATCCCCTTATTTCCCATGTAAAAATATCTATTAGCCAAACTAAAAGATTAAGGTATTTTGGTCGTCCTCAATCTCTTTGTCTTTGCCATTTTCTTTATTATTTTCTTGCAAATATAAAGCCTTTTATGAATCAAGAGTTTCATATACTATTTTCTTTTATAATTTTAATACGGCGTCATTCATTATATTTAGAGGTGGATTTTAAAATTTGTCCAAACATTATACATGAAGGGATCTCATCAATAAACCCCCCCGGTGAATTTTCACGAAAGCCTACTTAATTAGTTAATGATTATCAAACTTCTACGATGTTGGTAACTAGCTATATATTTTTTCTGATAGGATATCTTTCTGGTATCATAGTCCAACTCCAAAATATAACATATTGAAAGAGAAGTTAGTAGTTACCAAACTTTTATGATGCCAGTTAATTGGATACAAGTTTTTTTTTCTTTTTTTTTTGTAGGATATCTTTTGGGCATTACGATTAGCTCCAAAATATAACATATTAAAAGAAGAAAAATAAGGCATATAACTCTAGGTTTATTAAAGAAAAATAAAACTATAATAAAACAAAATTGTTCAAAATTGCTCATCGCATTAGGGCTTCTGATTTGGTGAGGGGAATGCTTGTCAATCTCTTTAAACTTTCACTCATTAAATTTAAAGGCATCTACTTTTGCTTTTTGAAAAAAATTTTTATTACAAAATCAATATAGGCATCTTCTACATTTGCGTCAATCAAGAATGCAAAACTTAATAAACCTATTGTCAGCACCCATTTTTTGCTTGATCCCTTCACCCTACCTCTTTTTAGACTCAAAATCTTGAAAAGAAAATCAAATTAAAATTAAACTGTGCCAAAACCCAAAATTCCATCATTCTTTTTATGCAATCCATGCAACAAATGAGAACATTGAAATCAACATCAAACAAACAAGATTCCATTTCAATGATGACCAACCTCGAATCCATGATGATCAACCTTGAAAATACCAAAATTCCATTTCGATGGCCCTGAAGGAATAGAGTTAGAAAACTAAGATCAACCATTTTTATCTCATATTGGAACCATTCACTTGACTCCTCACCTTAATCTATGTCTACACACCAAATTTCATATCAAAATTCCCATATTTAACCACCCGATCAACAAAGATTTTGGTTTGACATTTACGATTAAACCATACAAAAAGTCATATCCTAAGTCCAAAATCCTCTAAATAAATCACCTCATCAGATTTAGCCTTAAATTTCTTCATTTCCTCCTAAAACAAGCAAGATTCCATTTTGACCTTCTCATTGGTTGGTAACCTATAAATCATAAACTCAAACCTTCATCTAAACCAAATCATATAATCCACATCTCTAATCACAAATCCATCCTTTCCATCAGATTTGGGGCATTTAAAAAAAATGCCAACCCCCCAAATTTCATCCCAAAATTCCCTTGTTTGATCTTTCATCAAGTAAAGATTTTATATCAGTAAATCTCATTAATCTTAACTTATTAATGATAGATCTTTATCATCAAAACCTTGTTTGACCAATAAGACTTCATCATTGTATTTAGAGACCCAAATAAGCCCTTGTACATCAAATTTTATGACCTAATTCACCCGTTTGACCGTTAAATCAAGAAAAATACTATTTTGACGCACTAGATTAAATTGACACATCAATTGTCCTAACTTGAGACCTCTAGAGGGTAGGGTTGATGTTAGCTCGTTGCTTGACTTATTAAAACTCTTGGACAAATAAACTTAGGCCTAGTAGACTTAAAAAGCCCAAAATTCCAAAGATGCTCCTATTTAAAGTTAAGAAAAGACAAAACAATATTTATAAGTGAGTCAAATTTACATTTTATGCCATTGATAGCCCCAAATACAAGACTAGAATGATAGTCACGCCCTAAGCTCCAATGGATGAGCAAAACCCATGAAAATCAACCCCAAATCAAGGAAAATCTTTCACCAAATAGAAAATCTTAACTAAACACCATTTTCATTGAAAAATCTTTGCCCATTTTCTTGAAAATTTTATCTTAAAGCCTAGGTTTTCTGATTGGGAAAATTTCAGACCTATCCCCTCCCTTTCTCTATAAATAGAGACTCAACTCAAGCTCTAGGGGGACTTTTTAAACAAGGATAAAGGAAAGAAGTAGAGGGGAAACCCTAAGAACATTCTCAATCTCTATAGATCTTTCATCCATGAGAAGTCCACAAGCATTTGAGCTTTAAGCTTCAAGCTCAACCTTTGGGTTCCAAATCCGAGATTTGCATGAAATCTCCTAGCCCTCCAATTATTCCATACTTTTCTTGAGCTCATATAAACACACTTTTGTTCAATTTAATTGTTGGAATTCCATCAACAAAGCTACATACAAGAAGTAAGCCTCACACTCCATCTTTAGCTCGAGTTTGTGATTTATAGGTTACTTGAAGTTATAAGACTTTGGAGAACCACTTTTCTCGACTTCTTCTAGATTAAAGAAAAAAGATAGAGATGCAAGGGTCTTAGGGAAATTAGTACCTAGGGCCCAATAACATCATCTCAAAATTGGTCTTAGAAGAATTTGGAAGCATTTTGTTCAAAATTTTAGCATTCATTCTCATTGGTTTTCATTATAAATTGAGCCTAAATAACTCATGTTGGGCTACTATATTTGCTTGGAGAGAGAGGTGCCTAACACCTTCCCTCTCCCAATCCTTGGGATCCAAAATCTCTCAGTTGTGTACCTTTCTCCATGGATAATAGTCACTATCAAGAAAGTAAGATTAAACTTTCAAAGCTAAAATGAATAGTCATTTCCTTTGAAAAATGGGTAGCAAATCCATCTTTTTGAGCTGACCATGAACTTCCCGAAGATCACACCTATCTTGTTTAAAACAAATTTTCTACATTCTACGAGTACAAGGAATTAAATAGATATGAAGAATGCATGGTTTTATTAGGGAAGATTAAGGTGTTCAATTGCTTACGCTTGCTAAACACTACTTTGATTATGATTATCTGATGGTTAACCATAACCCAACCTGCCCAATCCGTTAAATGATTGCTTCTTATGTTAACCAACCCAAAACTCTTTAATCCATTAATTAACGGGTGGTTTAGGTGTGTTCAATGGGTTAGGTTGAAAATTTTCACCCCTAAGAATGGAAATATTGTTATCGAAATGAAAAATATCTAAAAGATTGATTGTATCTAAAAAAATGATGTTCAACTATCAACAAAAAAAAATACTTAAAATGAGATTGTATAGTGATACAATAGAATAAATTCATGAATAGTATGAAACACACAACCCAAATATATAACACCAATACCCTTCACTTTTGAGCCAAACTGGTAAGAAAGTGTCTTTCCTTTTAATATTTATACTTTTTATATATGATTATATATATATATATATATATATATATATATATATATATATTATAGATTAACAATTTGAATTAAATTTATTACAGGCATTGAATATTGTGCAAGGAATTAAGACAATAAAAGTTACTTTAAGGTGGACATTTAGATTAAAAAATGCCAATTGTTCTTATTGTTTTGCACTAAAGTTGGATAAAGAAAATGTAGTGGAAGCTAAAAAAGATACCCCAAGCTTTCACTTTGTTACCAATCAAGAGCTTCTACATTTTCTAAAATTCAAGGAACATATTAGAACACACAATTTCATGTTATCTTTCATATCTATGGGATCCAAGATTGATCATAATGTATTAAATGGTTAGAGGCCTTATACATTTAGAATCAATGGAGAAAACTACTCCAACTTTATGTCTCTGATATAGAGATTGAAATTCAAAATTACATAGATGTCTTAATTAGAAAATAAGGCAACAACATTAGAAATTAATAGATTTATTTTGCTTGGGTTATAATTCATGTTAAATGAATTAAATCCTTATACAAATGTATTTTAAAAGATAAAGGAATTTCTAAACAAATACGGCATTCCAAACTTTTACACGAGGATTTTGGAAGCTGGAAGTCAATGATAATATAATAGGCCAAAGTTAATGAACTTACAACATTCATAGGTGATGGGAGTGAAATTGTGAAAAGTCATGATATTATTGTTTGTAATAAAGAGGAATAATTAAAAAGAACCAATGAATGTCATCCTTGCTATGTGCCCAAATAATACCCTCCACTATTTCTACATGAAAAATATGGTTAGAGAAAAGGTATAAAGCCTAAAATAGGCTCAAAGATAACAAAAATATTTTAACTAAGATAATTTTGTGTTAGGGTCAACATACCAAGAAATAAAAGGTAAAACATTATTAGATTATGATACACTATTCCAACAATTTGTAGTGAATTGTTATATAGATATTGAACAATATTAATTGAATTATGTGAGAAAGTATCAATATAAATTGCATGTTGATTTATATAGAGGATTATAAGATGCTTTAACATCTAAAGATATATTATCAAAAGTTGAAGGAAGAAGATTTATCTTATCATCTTTATTTATAGGAGGGATATGTAATATGATTCAACATTATCAAGATGTTATTGTAATATGCCTAAACTTAGAACCACCTAATATTTTGGTCACATTTACACAAAAACCAAATTGGTTAGAAATATAAGAGGACTTCAAAGAATACTAGGAAAACAATCAAAAAACACTAAAGATAAGCAATATATTGTTGCAAGGGTGTTCAAGATCATGTGAAAAGAATTACTAACTAATTTGAAAAAGAAAATTTTCCTTATAAAATAGTTGTTGGTAAGTACCAAAAATTTATACCTAAACAATAATTTAAAAAATTTAATTAATATTTCAGTTTTTAATATTTTCCTTGATAATATTTTTTGACATATAGATACTCATGTGATTGAATTTCAAAACGAGGATTATCACATGCACATATAATTTTTGCATTGATGAAAACAAACAATCAAATTAAACCTTCTACAAGAAATTGATGTTATAATAAATGCAAAATTATCAAATAAAGATATTGATCCCTTAGTATATGAAACAATCACTAGGTGCATGATACGTGGTCCATGTGGACAAATATATCCAAAGTCTCCATGTGTGGTTAATGAAATGATTGGAACATAGTAAAAATAGGACAATATGAAGTTAATAATCGTTGGGTTTATTGACACAAATTTTGTGTATAAATCCAAATATAAGAAAAATGGAGACGAATTCAAATAAATTTATCTTAGTATATATTTAAAATAAATGGGATATAGATTCTATGTATTTAAAACTCTCTTACAAAAGAGATAGAATCTTTGATTCTCTCTTAATTGTGCTTCTTGCAACTTGAGGATTTAGATTTGAGTTGAAGATAAAGGTTGGATGGCGTGCTCTCTTACTTTAGACAACAATGGAGATTACTTCCTTCAATTGGAGTTGGAAAGCTTAGTCGAAAGAAGGATTGTGCTAGACTTCAAAGGAATCATGGCTTTTCCCTTTAGAAGATGGTGTGTGCTTCCTTTATCCCAAGAACCTTCTTACTTTCATTTAGTTCTTCTCTTAGACCAAAAGTCCCCCCTCTCGATCTTGATGAGGACCCTTATTTATAGATTTTATCGTCCAATCTCTTAATCCCCTTGATTAAGGATTTGATTAAATCTTGTTACCCTTTTTAGAAAGTGAAAGGTTGTAATTATTGATATTCTTGGAGAGAATAGTTTATATTCAATTATTCTCTTTTTAATCATGGGAAGATGTGCCTTCGTTCACTAGAGATTTGATTGGCTCTAATTACCTTTCATAAACAATAAAGTTGGCAATTTTGCCACTTATGGAGAAAATGATTTTCAATCAATTATTCTCTCTTCAATCGTTCACTATATTTCCATCAGTAGATTTCCACTTATGGCTACTAGTTTCACGAGCTAGTGTAGTTTGCCTATGGAATAGACCTGTAGATGAAAACATGGGAGGGTTGTTTCGTAGCAATGGTTGGGATGCAACAACAACAAGATTAGCAACACCAACAACATCAAGTCGTTGGTCAGAACATGAGCCAGAACCAGCAACCAAAACCTGAACCAGGTATCGGATCTACCTCAGAGCCAAGTCTCCACTGTGGAATCGAGTCAAGTTGCAATGTCCAAGGCTACTATCTCCACTGAGGGATCCAAGAGGAGGCGTTGTAGACGTACATGTCGCGCCACAGGGAAGAGCCACCTCGCCCCAAAGGAAGACAAGGAAGCGAAGAATTAGGAAGAAAGAAAAGAAGCAAGTCAGATTGCCACCTCATCAATAGAGCAAGTATCCCGCACTTCGCTATTGGCGGTCAAGATCTTCACAGCCCCATGACATAAAGACTTTAAGGACATCAGCTTGAAATCTTACGGTGACACAACCGACCCAGTCGACCACATCAACAGCTTCCAAGAGTTGATGCAACTTCACGGGGCCAATAACGTGAGCCTATGCATGGCCTTCCCAACCACTTTTATGGGGTACATCTTGGATGTGGTAGTTGGGATTGGCCACAAGCTCAATCAAGAGTTGGAGATAGTTCGCCAACCTCTTCACCACCCACTTCGCGACGAGCAAGCATTGTTCGAAGTCAACGACCTGCCTCCTGAACGTGGTCTATCAACCCGACGAGAAATTTCGGGACTACATCACGTGGTTTAACTAGGAGCGGTTACAGATTCTAAACCTCGTCCTGGCCATTCAGCTTACTGCGACAGTCAATGACGTCCAGCACCCTGACTTACATTGTGATGTTAAGTTTAACCCTGTAGCCACAATGGAGTTCCTCAACCAAGCATCCAAGCTCACAAATGCTATGGAAGCGCTCAAATCCCGATAAGAGCTAAGTAGAAAACGAAAGAGATGTTACCACGGTGCAGTTGGTCCCCCCGCAACTAGCAAAGCATGTTACCGCATAAAAGAAGTATATCTCCCTATAGGAGCACAGATCTTCAAGCCAATGCTCTTGCACCCTTCCCGTTCAGAACCATAACTATAACGCATTGAATGCGAACAGAGGAGAAATTCTCATGTAAATTAAGTTGACTGAGTATGTTAGATGGCCACCTCGGATAAGAGGAGACCTAGCAAACTGCAACCACAATAAGTATTGCCACTTCCACCGCGACAATGGCCACGACGCCAAGAACTGTCATAACCTCAAGAAGGAGATTGAGAATTTGATCCTTCGAGGTTACCTCAAAAATTTATCAAGCAAGAAGACCGTGACCGACCTACTGAGCAGCCAAGAGAAGTGCCGCAACAGAGCAGAGACTAGCATCTGTGAGACCCACCTCCAGTAGGGCGGCCCCTCTATGGCATCATTAACATGATCACAGGTGGATCCATAGTAGCAGGTTGCAATACGTCAACAGGAAAGAATTCAATTTGAGGGATTGTACATGAAGACAAGAACCCACCGAAGTGCCCTCGTGTGGAGTAAGTAATCTACTTCATCGAGGATGACGCTTGCGAGATCTAGTATCCGCATGTTGATGCCTTCGTGGTCAAGTTAGCGATAAATGAATTGGAGGAAAAGCAGATTATGGTTGACTCCGACAGTTCAATAGATATTATTTTCCTATAGGCATTCAAATGGATGTAGCTGGAAAGGAAGGACCTACTTTCAGCCGACATCCCCTGGTTAGCTTTAGTGGAGTAGTGCAGCCTCTAGGCCAAATTAATGTACTAATGACATCAGGCGTGGCACCAAACCAAGTGCACTTCAACCATGATTTTGTAGTGGTAGAAACTACCTCACCCAATAATGCTATTCTCGATAGATCATGGAGTCAGAGTGGTGCGAGGTGACCATCTTGAGTCATTGAATTGCTATGTGGCCATGTTGAAAAAGAAGGGCAAACAGGATGTCGACTTCAACTTGGAGTCACCCCTAGAGAATGGTGGTGAAAGAGCTTACCCCATGGAGGACACCATTTTGGTGTTGGTCTCAAATACTGGCCCCATGAAAATGATGCAGATCGGAGCATGCCCCAAAGAGCCATTGCGATCTAAACTAGTAAGCTTTTTAATTGAAAATTTAGATGTTTTTGCTTGGTTGACAATAGATATGCCTAGCATAAACCCCTCTGTTATAACTCATAGGCTAAATGTTAACCCTTTAGTCAGACCAATCCGATAGAGGAAGAGGAACCTTGCCTAGGAAAGATGGAGGCTAGTAGATGAGGAGGTCGGGAAGCTCCTTGTAGTAGACTTTGTGAGAGAGGTCCAATATCCGAGCTAAATTGCAAACTCAATGCTCATGAAGAAGGCCAACGACAAGTGGCACATATGCATCGACTACACCGGCCTCAACACAGCCTGCCCAAAGGACAGCTTCCCACTCCCTATGATAGATCGCTTGGTAGATGAGACCTCAGGGTTCGAGCTGTTAAGCTTCATGAATGCCTATTTCAGTTACAACCAAATCCATATGGATCCATCCAACCGGGAGAAGATAACTTTTGTAACTAAAATAAGCCTTTATTATTATAAAGTGATGCCCTTTGGCTTAAAAAACACATGGGCAACCTACCAGCGTCTTGTAAACAAAATATTTTTTGAATTAATTGAAATAAAGTTGAGGTTTATGTTGATGATATGGTAGTAAAAACATAATTTTCGAACATTTTAACTCCCAACCTGAATAGTGTTTTTTGTATCCTAGGGAAATATAACGTGAGGCTCAACCCGAACAAGTGTGTCTTCGATGTCACGTTAGGCAAGTTCCTTGATTACATAGTGAACTGATGAGGCATCAAATCCAACCCAGATAAAATCCATGTCATCCTATATTTGTGATCCCCTAGGTCAATCAAAAAGGTGCAAAGGCTAATAGGTTGGATAGCCGCCCTGAATCGATTTATGTCTAAGTTGGTTGGGTGGTGCCTTCCACTATTTAAAGCCATAAAGAAAAATCAAGACTTCAAATGGACCAAAGAATGCCAACTCATGTTTGACGAGTTGAAAAGGTATTTAAGTTCACCACCCTTACTAACCAAGCTGGAACCCAAAGACGAGTTAACACTTTACCTCTCCGCAAGTGATGAGGTAGTCAGCTCGATATTAATTCGAGGTGGATAGAGTACAACAACCTGTCTACTACGTAAGAAAGGTCTTGCACATTACCGATACAAAATATCCAAACATTGAGAAGCTGGTCTTCTCATTGGTGTTAGCAACCCACAAATTGTGCCCATACTTCCAGGTGCACACTATCGTCGTGCTCACCAACAAATCATTGAGGCAAGTTTTCCAAAAGTCCAAGGTGTCAAGGAGACTAATGAAGTGGGCGATCGAGCTCAGCGAATATGACATTCGGTTTAAATCACATCCTACAATAAAGGCCTAGGTCCTAATTGACTTTGTCGCCAAGTGCACGTTCAGTATGCCGACCCCTGAGGATGAGCCCATCAATGCCTTGGAGGCTTTAACTAGTACGGTACTCATCCCGACTAGACCAGTTCATGGGCCGGGTCGAGCCTTGCTTTGACTCTTTATCAATAGAAAATGTGCAAACTTGAGCCTAAGCCTGGCTCGACCATTAGGCCTAGATCTTGAGTCCGAGCCTGGTCCTTATATAAAGCTCAAAGCCTAGCCTATATACAAAATGTCTTATTTTTAGTGTACTTTTATAAACTAATATTATATTAATTTACTAATAATTTAATAAATTAATAAACTAATTTGTATTTCCTAAAAGTAAATTAATATTTACTAATAATTTAAGAAACAAATATATATTATATATAACATAAATGTTTTTTTATTATATATAATAATATCGGGTTAGACTTAGGCCCAGGCCAGGCTTATTAGAGAAAGCTTGACCCCAACTTGAAAAATGATCGGGCCTGGTATTTAAAAACTGAGCCCATGAGCCTGAAATTTTTGTCCAAACTTGAAAAAAATGGGCCAGGCCAAGCTAGGCCGACCTAGGGCAAAGAGCCCTAGATCCTCTACGTGGATGGTGCATCCAATCATAGAGGAAGTGGAGCTAGACTAATCCTCTATGGATCGAGCAAGGTCAAATTGGAGTACACCCTCCAATTTGAGTTCTATGCATTGAACAACGAAGCTGAGTACGGGGCTCTTATAGCCAAATTGCCACTGACAAAGGAGGTCATCACAAGCATCTCGTCGTTTGCAGCGACTCACTATTGGTAGTTAACCAGGTAAACGAGCAATACGATGCTTGGGAGCCTGCCATGTTGTCTTACTTAGCCAAGGTCAGAGAGATCCTCTCGTATTTTTGCTCTTGACACATCTAGCAAATCCCGAGGTCTGAGAACATTGAGGCCGATGCGCTCTCAAAGATGGCCGGTGTGACAGACATCACGAAGAGAATGGTCTACATTGAAGACTTGCCACGACCAAATATAGAAAATGTGGCAGAAGAGGTTGCTCCAATCATGGCCACAGAGCCAAGCTAGAGAGATCCGTTCGTTGATTATTTGTGCCATAAAACCCTTCCAACATAATGCAATGCAACACGGAGAGTAGAGCGACAGTCAACTCGCTATGTGATTATTGGCGAGCAACTATATCGCTAGGGGTGAGAAAAAAAACCAAAAATTTGAACCGACCGAAAAATCGGTTAACCGAACCGGTCAGTTTGGTTTCGGTTCGATGCTTTTAAAAAACCAAAGGTACCGTTTCGGTTTTGGTTAACCAATTTAAAAAATTGGCGGTAAATCAAACTGACCGGTATACATGTTTTTCTAAAAATTTATGTATATTGTATATATTGTATATATTATAAATTAATAAATATGCATTATATATATATTTATAATATATCATATATTATTTATTATTTAAAAATATAATATTTTATATATATTTATAATTTTTATTATATATTTTTATAATAAATATTATAAAGTCAAAAAATCTGAAAAACCAACAAACCAAACCGATCAACCGGTTAACCGACTAGTTTTAGTTTCGGTTTGGTTCTAGTTACTAGTTAACCAAAAAAGGCCCACGGTTCGGTTACCCGAACCGTGAGCACCCCTATATATCGCAGGTCATTTACGCTCCCCTACCTGTGTTGCTTATGTCCAACGGAAGCGAACCAAGTGTTACGCAAGATCCATGAAGGTCTCTATAGAGGACACTTGGGGGGCAGGGCACTGGCCCGGCAAACCATACGACAAGGCTAATATTTGCCTACCATGAAGGCCAATGCAATAGACCTTGTTCGGAAGTGCGACAAGTGTCAGCAACATGCTAATAAATGACATCATACCGCAGCCGACCTGAGGTACCCCATGGCCATTCGTATAGTGGGGAATAGACATCCTCGGTCCCTTCCCACCAGCGACTAGGCAGAAGAGGTTCTATGTGGTCTTTGTGGACTTACTTTACCAAGTGGGTGGAAGCCAAGCCACTGGTATCAATAACAACTTGGAACATGCAAAATTTCTTTTGGAGGAACATTGTCTGCCGATTTGGACTCCCCAAGGTGTTGATATTAGATTACGGGAAGCAATTCGATGATATCAAGTTCTAGAATTGGTGTGCTAAGATGGGGATCCAATAGAACTTCACCGTGGTGGGCCACCCCAAGGCAAACGGTCAGGCCAAAGTTACGAACATGGCAATACTCCACGGACTCAAAGCTTGGCTCTCTCGAGCTAAGGGTTTATGGGTGGACGAGCTGCCCAATGTTCTATAGGTTTATTGAACAACAATCAAGATAGAAACATATGAGACCCCCTGACCATAGTTCGTCATCCTGATCGAGATCGAAATGTTGACCTTGCGATCCAAGGCGTACGAAAAATAGGCTAATAAGGATGAGATGCGGACTAAGCTTGACCTAGTGGAGGAAGTTCGTGGCTTGGCCTACATATGGACTGCAACATAACAACAACAAGTAGCTCAGTATTATAACACCCGAGTTAAGAGACACCAATTCCAAGTTGGCGACCCGACACTCAGGAAAGTTATGGTGCCTGAGTCTGGCTCGGGTAAGCTAGGTTCAAACTAGGAATCCTCCTACAAGGTTTCAAGGGTGACCGGCGAAGGAATGTACGAGCTTGAAACTTTGGAGGGGAGGCAGGTATCCCGTGCGTGGAACGTTGACAACCTAAGGAGGTACTATCTGTGAGGACTTCAGAGTTTTGTGTTGCGTTCTGCAAAAGCCACGAATTACGCTAAGTACGAAAACATAACCACTTGCTATGGTGACCTGGTGATCCAACCTGTATTGTAGGCACTTTGACTAAAAGATTAAGGGGAAGCCAAACCTCTCTAAGATCTAAGGCACCCTAGCCCGAACTCAAAAGACATCGACAGTTAAGTAGCGTTTTGACTTGGCTGAAATCTTTATAAACTTATTCACTTTGGCACCTTGGCATTGGCGCACCTTGTAACTTCGGCTCTCATTTCATACTTAGCCTATTTTTTAGAATAGAAAATAAAAGGTGCAAAGGGGGTATGCTATATGCAAAAAACCGACGTCTTAATTAACAAAAAGAAAAGTGCATGGCTACTAAAATAAGGTTTTTCTAAGATAGCCGAGCTCGGAGGATCGACATACATTATGTACATGGGGGGTCCAAGAAAAGAGACTATAAAGTTAGACATTTTGGGGCTCCTCGATGCCCAAAACATCCACTCCACTGTCCATGTTGCCCATGATGCCCTCGATCTTGTTTTCCTCCTCAAAGTCTGGTCCTGTTTGACCCAACCCATCATCTCATTGGTGCACGCCGAGGTCTTCAACTTCTCCAGGTCGAAATCTAGGCACATCAAGCCCATGAGCATCTGGCACAACTTGAATCCCTGACAAAAGGCACCAGACCCGAACTTCTCCCTCTCCTTTAGGAAGTCCTCAACTGTATGGACCTCGGTAGCGTGGACGACATCAAGGAACTTTGAGTGTTGCTACATGAGTTCGGTTTCCTTTTCTCGCAACTCTCAGCTATTGAGCTCCAACTCCTTGGTTAGTTTCTCAATCCTCCTCGTCACATCTCCATTGTGGCTCTACTCTTGTACCTACCAGCTCGGCCTTCAGACTGCTAACAAAAGTCGGCAAGCTCATTCAAGGCAAGACTTGCACTACGTAGCCTCCTCCTCTGAAGCTTGGGCCCTCGCCATAACTCCCTCGGTATGCCCCAACCAGGAGTGTGCTATGGTGTTTGCTTAAAAAAAAAGAGAAATGAGTAGATATATATGTGCGGAATGGAAACCACAACAACTACAATGCGGAAGGTCAAGAACATACGACCATAAGGCAATGCATGAGCTTCCCGCTGAGCTCACCGGGGTGTGATTAGTAGGGGTGTCAACGGTATTCGAAAATCCGATGTCGAATTCAAGATTCAACATAATCGAATCGAATTCGAAATAATTCAAATATCTAACAAATCAAATTCGGATATCCTATTCATACCGAATAGCTAATCGGATTCGAATTCGGATATGCCCTGATTCGCTTTGATAAAAATCTGAATTCAACCAATTATTTAACTCTTATATATAATATATAAAATTTTTAAATGTTTTATATAATTTATATATAATAATTAAATTATATAAATAATTTATATATTTTATATAAAATATTTATTTTATATATTTATTAATTACCTAAAATAATTAATTAGTCAAATTCAAATCGAATCGAATATTCAAATATTTAATTGGATTTGAATTCGGATATTGCCCAATCTGATTCGAATTTGATCCATTTATACCCCTAGTGACTTGTGGAGCTTTGTGACCTCTTCTGGAAAGACAACCTTCTTACTCTTCACGAGAGAAGTCCGAAAGTCCATGATGTTGCGTTTCTCCTTAGCAACAACCTTGGTGTTTGAAGCAGCAGTCGCCTTGGCCCCGAGTGATGGAAGAGGCTCCTCAAAAGATTGGGCGGCCTCGAATTCTAGAGATGTCCCCTCTGGCCGGTCTTCCTCAACTAGATCGACCTCCAGCACGACTTCAACTGCACTATGCCCATTTGGCTCGGGAGAAACAACCTGAGGAGCCTCTTAGGAAGTCACCTTCCTCTTCATGGTGTGGAATAGCCTGGAAGTTGGCATGCCCAACATGTTTCTTGCATGAGAAGTCAAAAGATGAGTCAAATTAGAAAAGGGAAAGGAAAATGCCCAAGCCTGGAACAACAACCTACTTAGAGGACTCAACTTGGCCTGGATCAACTTTTTCTCGACTAAGAATTCACTTAGCTTTGACCACCTGCCCACTAAGACCATACCCTTATCTGCATCCGTCCACTCAGCGTATCCTCCGGTATCCCTAGTCCCCTCTCTCTAGGTCGTTGGGAACGACCATCCGCCACTTCAATCAAGGAAGAAATACTTCCTCTTCCAGTCCACTACCTTGGAAGGGAAGCCATTCAGCAGCTTACACTTGGAGCAATAGGATAGGTAGTAGTTATACATTTCAAAGGGATTTCGCTTCAATTGGCATATGTCATGCGAAGGTCTTGACATCTAAAGGGAAGCCAACGTGGTGATAGAACGAGATGGTGTCGACCAAGGTTCTAATAGAATTGAGGTGAAGATGACCTAAACTGATGTTGTAGTAGTTCAACACCTTAGGAATAAGTGGATGAAAGGGAAACCAAAGACCCGCCCTTAGGGCCTCCTTAAAGATAGTGATCTTGTCCTCATCATGTTCCCAAGGGTACTACCCAAGGGGAAGGAAATAATAGAACTGGCCTGGGATCCTATTATGAGCCACAAGTTCGTAAACGTCCTCAGCAGTTAGCTCGGTGGAACCGAATTCTGACTTATTCTAGGTGGTTGACGGGAGGATGAGGCCCTCTTATGGGAACCTCATTGCTCTTGGGTTGAGGACCCCTCCTCATCCTGGCAGGTCAGACCCCTCTCTTTCTTGGACTCGACACTAGACATAGTGAAAAAAAGATAGGACAAAGGGAAGACGATTCACCTAAAAAATGAACAAACCAACCTTATCGATGACATTGATTACTTCGACAATGCCGAGATCCTCGACCTCAGAAGGAACCAGAACTTCAAAGTTATGGATGAAGGAAATGGACCCCTGAAGGTCCTATTTATAGACAGACAAGTTGAACTATGAATGACTGAGATTGGTTGGATCCAACAATCCTCGAAGACACGACGGTTCATATTCTGAGGTGAAATTAGTTTAGCGCATTTTTTACGTTTGCGGGACTTAATGACTACATAGTGTCTGTGTATGCCCAGAACATGACCTCATGGCCAAGCTGGATTGGTTGAGCCAATCAAATTTTGAACCATTGGCTAGACCACAGTCAAAGTTGTAACTCGGGCCAAATCACCTTAGGTTAATACTATTCCCTCATTGAGCTGATCATGCCAAACTTGGGAGTGGGGGCAATTGATGAGGGGTGATTTGGTCCTCCAATGATATCATGGCACATGGCATTATAGAACTGTCCATTGGCATCTCAACACCATGCAAGTAGAACTCGGACACTTGGCATTTGTCTCAACCTCCTTGGCCCCAGCTTGGTAGGACGACCTATGAATAGCTCAGGAGATGTCAGGTCGGCATGAAGAGGCGACCTACCTCCGCCGTCCTAGCCCGTGTCTAATTAGTGACTTGCTCGATGTGACGAGTGACTTCCTTCTTGAGTAGGTTATTGTCTCCGATTCCCCCAGGAGCACAATGACACATCGACAGAGCTGATCTCGGTCTTGCCCGCTTTAGACGAGACAAGATAAGCATTATCAGCTTATGTAGAATCCGTCTTTGGGCATGGAACCACCTTTGAATTAAACGAGCTAGAGATCTCAGACACGTCATCTTCCTCAGAAAAGGTACACACGACTTAACTCCCAAAGTCTACTTGCTTTTTTGCTTCCTAAGCTATTCACCAGTTTGATAACTTAAGCACCATAGTGCCCATCTTGGGTATAGTAACCCGTACATTCTAACACTGTTCTTTATAGCTCCACCAGGTGACCTCATTAACCCAACATTTGAGTTATCTATCATTAGAAAGCTACCAAATCGCACAACATCAATGCCCAAAAGTAGGAATGAAGAAATTTTGTTAGCTTCGCAAGGATGAAGATGTATCAAATCGTTATTAAGGGACCAATATCATTTTTGAAGGATTGACATCATAGAGACAAATTCAATTTCTCTAAACTTTTGATAGACTTTCCTTTAATGGAAATTTCAACCTTCTCTCTAAGAACATGGATTACAAAATTCCTCTCCCACTAAATAAGGTATACTACATATTATGATTTGAATTGTAGACTAGTTGAGGGGCAACACCAAGACTAGGTGATTCTTCAAACTTCTAGACAATAGGAGTCTCCTTCAGATTTCTTTTCATCATGGAAGAAACCTTGTGAAAGCATTAAATAGATGAAACTAACAGGTAGGCTCTATTACCCTACATCAACAAGATTTACATAATTCATTGTCTTTTGTGCCTACATCCCTACTCGTGTATTATGTATGGTAAATTATTGATATACCTAGCACCCTAATCTTGTTTTGTGATTGTAATACAATGAATATATATTATCATGATACCCTAATTAATTGGGCATTGCAAACCTTAAATTCATAGGTACTGAACTTGCAAGTCTAGGATTCTAGACTCGCAAGTGTATCTAGATCTGGAAGCAAACATTTCATTTGCTTTCACTAAGCTAAACTTGACATTGTCGTCTGTTTGGGTCATGGCTAAGCCGGCCCCGCAAAGACACGTGGCCACCCAGCTATTGCCCTGCCACGCCATCCTAGCTCGGCCATGTTGGCATAGCTCGGCTACGTTGGCCTAGCTCGGCCACGTCGGCATAGCTCGACCACGTCGGCATAGCTCGACCATGTTGGTGTAGCTCGGCCGAGCTAAGTTATTACTGTGGCCCCCCATCTTATCCTTCCAACCATGTCAACTACACGTCACATGAATGAGCATGACTACGGATAAGGAGGAATAAGGAAGACAACTCCGCTGGGGAATGAGACTCTATCTCGAAAACCTTGGTGGCTAACCTCATCCCGACAACCCTGGAAGCCCAATCCGACTAGGACACGGATCATCAACTATAAAAAAGGTATTCCATGCTTGAGGTAAGGGATCCAACTTCCAATACCTACACCACTACTTAGCTTGGACCGGCACCCCTATAGCTCGGCCTGGCCATCCATCACATCCTACTGACTTGAGCGTCAGAGTTCTTACCTGGGGATAACTCCTCGAGTCTCTGACTTCTGTTTCCTTGATCATAGGTCTTGAGGCACGGCCTCGTCCTTGTAGCTCGGCCCCGCCCTGCCAGCAAGGACTATTTGGTTGCTCTCCTCAATTCGTAGCTTAACCTCTTAAACGAGTGGAAAATGTAAAAGGGCATAGATAAGATTTTTATTCCAAAAATACCCCTAAAAATTCTCATATCACATGTAGTCAACCCTTTTTCCAAATAAAGTTATACAAGTAAGGAAAGTGTTTATTTATTTCCTAAAAGGTTGATAAGAGAATTATTAGGACTATTTTTGGAATGGAAACCTTGGTTAAATGCCTCTTCATATTTTTGGCATGCCTTAAGAGGTCATGTGGCCATTCTCAAGTGGAAATACAAATGGTTCTTGATAGAGGGTCAATTAAATAAAACATATGCAAACTATAGGGTGTTTTGGTAATATAAAAAGTTAGGAGGCATATTTTAATAAAATGTCTAAGTAAATAAACTTTTTGCGGAAATCGATCCCAAATCTATACTACAACGGGTCAGGGCATCAGTTTGTCCTCGGTGATTTTTTTTTTTTAATTTTTATTTATTTGGACTCAAATGGAAATAGATTCCTTTCCAAGGGTTGCCAATCCTCAATCAGAACAAGTCTTCTCTCATCACACGAAAGGTAAAACAGATTCCAATCAAGCGAATACAATAGGGTACTCCATCTGCGCACTCTTCTCTTCAACGGCTTTGCTCGATCTCGAGTAGACAAGGAGGTAAGCCTTTAGCCAACCGATTCTGCATATTGCATGACCTTTTATATACCTTGGCCATCTCTCTTCCCGCGCTTTCTCAAGTGTTACTCAGTTTGAGGAAGTCAGTTTACTGTATCTTGCATCCGGCACTATTTGAGGAGAGTAGAAGTATAAACCCTAATCCAGATAAGAGAGTTAAAACGAGATAAGCGACTTGCAGCTCAGTCATGGGAGTTTCAGGAATGTAAGAAAAAGTTTACAAAATATCACTTGTTCAATCATGTTTATTTCTCTTCTCGTCATATTGATCATCTATCATCGGTTCCTTATTTTTCACGAAGAAAACAGCGGGAGAGGTGGGGTTTCTTTCATTTAGTAGGTGAGTGTCTAAAATCATTGGCTGTTGGAACAAAGTCTATTCTAGAAAGGCCTTGTTATAATGTTTCTTGCCCCCTTTTGATATTCTTATTCTTGTTTTTCCCCGTCTGGTCTTCATATCTTTGTCAATACAAAATATTTGGCTTCATATTGCCATCAACTCTGTTATCTTATTTACCAGAAAAATGCCTTGATTTCTTGTTACCCGTCACTAGGTTCTACCGAGGTGCCTTATGCATTATCATTGATTTTTCTTCTTGATATAAATATTCAGATTTTTAAATACTTCTTTATTTGGTTCCGTGGTTGTTTAAAGTTCTATGAGATGCAACTGGTGATTACGATTGTGGTACAAAAGAAGAGCTCTTGATAGCAATCCCTGGCAAGATGACATTTTGGGGTGAGCTCCTCATACTTGCAATATATATATATATATATATTGTATTTGTCCAAGTCTCAAGTTAGTATTTTTTCCCAGGGATTGAAGTGAAGCCAGGGAAGCCATATACTCACCGGTACAATCGCGAAAGGCTTAAAATTACCCAGGTTAATTTTATGCCCAGGAGATGACTATAGATAAACTTGTTGCTTTCAATTTGATCAGTTTTAGACTGGTTATAGGTGATGCCTTTTGATGGAGTTCTCCTTGTTTAATTTCACATGAGAAATAATATTCTATGTTGTTGCAGGCAACAATGTCATATTGCAGTAGTCTCTCACCAAAGAAGAGTGTAGTTCAGTGTAATGTAGGGAATACAAGGCCAATTCTGTTATGTTCTCTGTTGCCTGATAAGATGGAAACATGCCATTTAGATCTTGAATTTGATGAAGAGAATGAAGTAGTCTTTTCTGTTCTTGGTGCTTGTAGTGTTCACTTGACTGGTTACTATTTGAACCAGACTTCCCACCATTCAAGTAGATATGATGATGACACGTATCCTTCTTTCTTTATTTTTGATTCACTAAATGTAGAAGATACTATTTTTTTGATAAATGTAGAAGATACTATTTCTTGTTTCAAACATATTTGTCTCTATAACATTTCCCACATTATTTTGTCTTTTATACTTTTGATGTTTTTATTATTAATAGGGAATAGTTTCTGTTTAATCAATATACAATTGTTATTAATTAGTTGGCCATGCGGTAAAAAAATATACAATTGTTTTTATCATACTAGAGAAAGTTGTTTCTTATGATAAATAAACAATCCAAGTAGAGTACATAGAAATAAGTTTCAATTGCTCATTTTATTACTTAGGTCAAGTATCATGTTTTACATTTTCCATGACTTCATTTAATATGATTTAAGAGATTCCTATGGGGAAGATATTGTTGATACTGAGAATGAGCAATCAAGCTCCAAGGAAAATGACTATGACCATGATGATAGTTTCATCAATGACAGTGAACCTGAATTTTACTCTCCGTCTCCTAAGAGTAAGGGTATGCAGTCTTAAGCCTATATATTTAATAAATAGATTATAGTATGTAAACCTATAATATTATGAATCATATGTAACGCATTAAATGACTCAATATTCATTATTTAACTGATTACATGGTTTACACCCACATTTACTTTTTGAGTAATAAATCTAGTAGTGAGTATTTCAATATTTTTTCTGTAGTTCATCATCATTATCATCATCTAAGCCTTGTTCTATTCAATGCCATATTTATTATGAAATCATGGCACTTAAACCATTTCTTATTACTTCAACTCAAGATATATTTTTTGTAATCTGTAGTTATTAATATGTATATATATGTGTGTGTGTGTGTATATATATATATATATATATATATTGACAATCTAGAAAGCAATTAAGCATGCATTTACCTATTGGATGGTAACAGTCACCTAAATCAGTGGCGCCAAAATGATTTTGGAGATTTTTTTTTCTAGTTAAAATGGATATCTGTGTGATTTAAAGCAAATTGACAGGTAAGAATGTATAGAAAAGGGAAAATAGAGTAAAGTTCTCCTTGTGTCCCAAAGGTTCACAATGCAGATGTAACATAGTTTGCATTAGTTGGTTTTATTACAAAAGTCTATCTTTTGATATGTAAGTACCTTGCATTCTAGTAGAAACTGAATGGATATTTCTTCGGTAATTAAAACTGAATGTACTATTTAACAATTACTGCCATTCTTGTTGCTTGAGTGTTTGTTAGATCTTAGATATATGCTGCATATGACCATAGCGATGTCATAATCATTGGTTGTGGAAAGTTGTTTTTTTTTTTTTTGTGGGGTTAAGTTGAAGTTTATACGCCCTGAATTTTATTTATGATTTTTTTTTTTATTTGCCATAAAGAGCTAAGCATACAATCATTAGTTCAATGCAAGAGGCTCCTGCCAATGTGGGGTTTGGGGAGGGGCAAGTATATGAGTTACAATATCTAGGTTTTATTGAGAAGAGAAGAGAAGAGAAGAGAAGAGAAGAAAGAGAAAGGTTCGAATGGAGAAGAGAGAGTTATTGTTTACTCTCTCAAACTTGGAATTTTATACTATTGAGAGAAATTACAAGAAAGCCCTCATATAGGTGCCCAAATACAAAAGAACAAAATGACAAGAATACCATTGCATCCAAACAATCTCAACACTCCCCCTCAAGTTGAGTGTATATATCAATCATGCCCAACTTGTCTAAGTTCTTGGCAAACTTTGATGATGAAGGCCTTTAGTGAGACAATCAGCCAGTTGGTCTTCTGACCTTACAAAGGGTAGGTAAATCTCTCAACTTGCTATTCTCTCTCTGATAAAATGTTTATCCACTTTGATATGTTTTGTACGATGATGTTGCACAAGATTGTGGGCAATGTTTATGGATGCTTAATTGTTGCAATAGTCTCATTGGAGTACCAACTTGAATGCCTATCTCAGTCAATAATGTCTTCAACCAGAGTAATTTTGGCACTCCATGGGCCATTGCCCTATACTCTGCCTCAACACTAGATTGTGCAACAACGAATTGTTTCTTGCTTCTCCATGAAACAACATTACCTCCAACTAAGGCACAATAATCAGATGTAGATCTTTTGTCATCAATAGACCTTGTCTAATTTGCATCTGTGTAGGCCTTAACCTTTATATGCCCATGGTTGGAGTACAATATCCCTTTACTAGGACATCCTTTCAAATAGGCTAGGATTCTATTAACAACTTTCATGTGGGAGGTTTTGGGCTCATGCATATATTGGCTGACCACCTTGACTACATATGATATATCAGGTCTAGTCAAACAGAGATAAAGAAGGTGGCCAACCACTATCTAAAAGACCCCTTTGTCTAGAAGAACATCTCCTTTAGTAGTACTCAACTTGTGATTTGGATCAATTGGAGTTTCTACAGGCTTGCATCCTAATTTCCCTGTTTCATGGAGCAAATAAAAAACATACTTTCTTTGAGAGAGGAAGATTTCCTTCTTGGATCTTGTAACTTTAATTACAAGAAAGTACTTGAGATCACCAAGATCCTTAATCTCAAATTTTGAAGCAAGAAAAGACTTTAATTGAGAGATACATGAGATGTCATCCCCAATCACAACGATGTCATCAACATATACCATCAACATAGTCAATCGACCATCGACCTTCCTTGTGAACAAGGTGTGATCAGCTTGAAGCTAAGAAAACCCAATCTTCAAAATAACATTTCTTAATTTATCAAACCAAGGTCTTGGGGATTCTTGAGGCCATACAAAGATTTCTTCAGATGGCAAACTTCCCCTTCACTGTTAGGGAGGCTTACCCTAGGAGGCAAGTCCATATACACTTCTTGCAGGTCCCCAATAAGAAATGCATATCTCACATCCATTTGATATAAAGGCCAAGAGAAATGGGCATCAAGTGACATAACCTCACGAATAGAATTCATCTTAGCAACAGGAGCAAAGGTTTCTAGATAGTCAATGGCATAGGTTTTGGTATATCCTTTGGCCACAAGGCGATCTTTATACCTTTCAATTGAACCATTAGTTCTGTGCTTAATAGTGTACACTCACTTACACCCAACAAGAACCTTATCCTTGGGACAAGGCACAATCTTCGAAGTATGGTTCTTTAACAAGGCCTCTATCTCTTGGTTCATAGCTTCTAGTGAGGAGGCTGCACTACTTCTATAACACTGCGAGGAATAGAAATAGAGGAGATGGCAGAAATATAGGCATAATAGGAAGGTGAGAAAGCATCATACAACACATAATTAGTAATGGGATACTTGATACATGTTCTCTTTCCCTTTCGAAGGGCAATAGGGAGATTAAGATTAGGGTCAACAATAGAAGTACTAGGAGGTTTAAGATTACTTGAGTCCAAGGGATTAGATTGTGGTGGGCATTCAACTTCAGTAGCCACCCTCTTACTGCGACGCCTAATGAGGAATTGCTGCCAGGATTAAGGTCGATGCACAAGAGGTGGAGGAGTGGAAGGAATGCCCTCATTACAAGGATGAGAGGAAAAAGAACTAGTAGACACAGAAACAAGAACAGGAAGGCAGAATGGAGTCCGATCTTCATTGGCAATCTCCCCCTAAAGAGGTAAATGGGATAACTGAAAAAAGGATGAGAACTCAAGGAAGGTAACATCCTTTGAAACAAACCTCCGACTAGATTGAAGATCAAAACATCTATAACCTTTCTGAATAGGAAAGTAACCAAGGAAGACACATTTAATAGTGGGCCCATTCCAAGGAGTGGAAGGAATGCCCTCATTCGAAGGACTTATATCACGAACAAAATAGACACATCCAAAGACCTTGAGAGGTAAATTGAAAGTGGATTCATCAGGAAGAAGAAGCTGGTGAGGGGATCGAAGATTTAACACCATTGATGGTAGTCACTTAATAAGATGCACAACAGTCTCGATAGCATCTCCTAGAAATGAGTAGGAACGTGAGTTTGGAACAATAACCCATGAGAAACTTCAACCACATGTTTGTTCTTCCTCTTAGCAACCCCATTTTGCTTTGGAGTATGACTACATGAGCTCTGGTGAATAGTGCCCTATTCTTCAAGAAACACATGAAGGTGGTTTTCAAAGTACTCCTTTGCACAACACTATAAGATCTTATTATCTCAATTCTTTTCTTAAATTGGGTTTCCACCATATTCATGAAATTTGAACAATCACAGGAACTTTATCACATTGTTTCATCCATAGTTGTCAAAGCGACGCCTAGGCGACAAGGCGCCCTTTGAGGCTTGCCTTGCCTAATCGCCAAGCAGTTTTGTACTATGTATTGTAAAATACGTTTTTATTCTTTATTTTTTGACATTATGAAGAAATAGTTGGTTAGCCACGAGTGTGGAGTTCCATACCCACACTTAGGCTCTAGTGTGTGTGGTTTCATACCCACACCTAGTTGTTTCTAATTTCTTTTAGTAGTAGTTTCTAATTTCTTTTATTAGTAGTTTCTATTTTCTTTTATTAGAAGTTTCTATCTTTTAAGTTGGGCTGGATGGCCTTATTGTTTCTAATTTTTGTTTATTTTCTATTCTTGTAAGGAACCTAAAGCTATAAATAAAGAAGTGTATGGGGCGGCAGATAATTAACCACCGAACCCCTTCTTTTTTTTCTCCTCTCTTCACTCTTGTTCTTCTTTTTCTTCTCTCTCTCTCTCTCTCTCTCTTTTTCTTCTCTTCGAACCTATATTACTTCTCTAATACAATAAACAGTTCTTCCTCTTCTTCTTCTTTCAAGTTGGTATCAGAGCCTTTGATATAGGGTTTCTCATGTGGATTTAATTCAGCCGACCACATTAGAATTGTTTGAGGCTGAAAGTTCAGAAAGATCCTTACTTCGGCTGATTCTTAGAGGTTGCAAGAAGGCTTT
This sequence comes from Nelumbo nucifera, assembly GCF_055504915.1. NCBI lineage: Eukaryota > Viridiplantae > Streptophyta > Magnoliopsida > Proteales > Nelumbonaceae > Nelumbo > Nelumbo nucifera. The sequence continues at coordinate 78,079,625 of NC_142653.1, forward strand.
AGCAACTGTCCTAAGATTGGAGAGAGCTTCTTGTAATCCGGAAGAATCAGGCATGAACTAAGTGATCAAGATTGATTCTTGATGAAGATTGGAGGTGCTGATAAGCTTTTCTTGGTTCTTTAATCAAGATTCAAGGTGTTGACACTAATAAATTGATCAAGTTTGAAGACTGAAGGTAGCAATCAATTTTCTCGGAATTTTTCTTCATAAAGTAAGTACCTTTTCTTGAGATTGATACTCAAAAGGACTTTGTTATTCATTCAGAGAGGTACGGATAGAAAATCTCAGGACTGATATCAATTAGTCCAGGATTGATATCAATCCTAGGACTGTAGTTGACTGTTATCTAACTGCAAAATCATTGTCCTAGGTCGGCTGTTATCAGCCTTGAAATACAGTTTTTCTTGTCATAGTAGTTTAAAGCCTCTTCTTAACTTAGAATGGAGTACGAGAACCAAGGGGAAGGTGTTTTTGGGACTAGTGGTTTAGGTAACATGGCTGAAAACACCTTTTAGACTACAACTGTTAAGTTTGATGGATGAAACTACTTGGAATGGGTCCAATCAGCCATGATGGCTATTGGGGGTAGAGGAAAATTGAACTTCTTGCCAGGGGATGTGAAGGAACCCACCAAGGAGGACCTTACTTATGCTAGGTGGGTCCAAGAGAATTTTTTGGTGATGTCATGGCTGTGCAACTCTATGCAACCACACATCAGCCGGAACTACTTGTGGGCCAAAACAACTAAGGAAATATGGGATGTTATGAAGGAAACCTACTCTCAGCCCCTTAATGTTGCTATGGCTTATGAGCTAAAATGTGAGGTTAAAAATCTAAGGCAAGGAGAGAAGCAGATCCTTGTGGCATGAAATTGACCATCTTGAAGCAATTGAGTGGGAGAGTTAGAAAGATGCACAAACACATAGGAAGCAGGTTGAAACTAATAGAGTTTTTGAGTTCCTAGCTGGTATGAATTCTGAATATGGCATTGTGAGATAACAGTTGTTGACAAGAGATAGTGTGACTTTACCACACGCCTATTCCCTAGTGCATAGTGAAGAAACTAGGAGAAAGGTTATGTTGCAGCAACAACCCTCCAAATCAGCCTTGGCAGTAGTCAGACCTAAATCTAGGGGGGATAGGGAGAAGAAGGAAGTTAAGAAGGACTTAGTATGTGAACACTACAAGAAACCTAAACATACTAAGGACACCTGTTGGAAGTTGCACCCTCATCTAGTTTTAGCAAAGCTCAGAAGTAAGAAAAGGAATGCTAATATGACTGTCAACACTAATAGTACAACTTCATCAGGCACAAGAGGCACTCCTCTAGTTACCCTAGCTACAAACCGAGCTGCTCTGACTCAGCTAGAATATGAGTTTAGTAATTCAACTCATCCTACATCAACTCAATAGCCTACTTCAGCCCTTGCTCATACAGGTACAAGAGCTACTGCTTGCCATGCTTCTGTCCTAGGTAATACTAGACCTTCCTGGGTAATAGATTCAGGTGCTTCAGATCATATGACCAGCATATTTACTCTATTTAGCACCTATTGTTTATCCTCTGGGAGAGACAGTTTCTGTTGTTGATGACTCTTTTGTACCATGCTTTGGCAAGGGAGACATCAGATTATCAGATACCATCATCCTATCCTCGGTTTTGCATGTTCCCAAGCTTAGTGCTAACTTACTTTCAGTTAGTAGTATTACTAAAAATCAAAACTGTTCGGTAACCTTTTTCCCTGATCGGTGTATTTTTCAGGATCTGGAAACGAAGAAGGTGATTGGGATTGGCCGTGAGATGAATAGAGTCTACCTGTTGAAGCATTCACAGTGGGAGCAGAATGAAGCAAGGAAATTGTTTGTTGGTAGAAGTGTCTGGGTTAAAATGTGAAAGTTGTGAACTTGCAAAACATTGTAGATCATCTTATCCTTTAAGTAATAAAAGAAGCAACCTTCCTTTTGAGATTGTGCATACCGATGTTTGGGGGCCCTACCATACTCCCACCATGTGGGGTACAGATATTTCTTATTATTTGTTGATGACTATACCCATTTTTCATGATGATCCTAACTCAATTTGAAACCAAGATCAATGTTCTTGGATCTGATAATGCCAAAGAATACTTTGCAAAACCCTTGGCATCCTATCTCCTTGATCATGGGATCATTCATCAAAGCACCTGTCCTCGCACACCTCAGCAAAATGGGGTTGTTGAGTGAAAAAACATGCATATTTTAGAGGTAGCCAGAAGCATCATGCTCAACTCCAATGTTCCCATACGCTTCTTGGGAGATGCAATCCGTATAGTCATATACCTCATTAATAGGGTTCCTTCATGGGTCCTAAACATGCAAACCCCATTCAGTATTCTATTTCCTAGGAATTGAGGTAGCTCGATCTAAGCATGGCGTTTTCATCTCCCAAAGGAAGTATGTTCTGGACTTATTGGAAGAAACTGACAAGTTTGGAGTGAAACCTGCTAATACTCCCATTGAGCTTAACCATAAGATAATTGCAGAAAGTGGAGAACTCCTTGAGGACCAGGCTATGTACCAAAGGCTGGTTGGGAAACTTCTTTATCTCTGTTTAACCCGACCAAATATTTCTTATGTCATCAGTGCTGTTAGTCAATTCATGCATTCTCCTAGGACCACCCATCTCCTTGCAGTAGAAAGGATCCTTGCCTACTTGAAGAGATGTCCAGGGAGAGGTGTATTCTTCAAGAATAATGGTCATATAAAAATAGAAGTGTATACAGATGCGGATTGGACTGGATGTGTTGATGATAGGAGGTCCACCTCTGGATATTGTGCATTTGTAGGGGGAAATCTTGTTTCCTGGAGAAGCAAGAAACAAAATGTTGTTGCTCGCTCCAGTGCAGAAGTAGAATACAGATTCATGGCCAATGGTGTTGCAGAAGTTTTATGGCTGAGATCCTTGCTTAATGACTCAGAGGTTGATTATGAGAAGCCTCTGATGCTGTATTGTGATAATCAAACTGCAATTAATATTGTCCACAACCCAATACAACATGACAGGACTAAGCATATCGAGGTTGATAGACATTTTATCTGAGAGCGAGTTGCATCTCAAAAAGTATGCCTTCCTTACATTGCCTCAGACATGCAGTTAGCTGATCTCTTCACCAAAGCAGTCACAAAAAGCAAATTGGAGACAAAACTATGCAAGTTGGGCATGACAAATATCTACTCACAACTTGAGGGGGAGTGAAGATATAGTTGGTTAGCCATGAGTGTGGGGTTCTATACCCACACTTAGGCTCTAGTGTGTGTGGTTTCATGCCCACACCTAGTTGTTTCTAATTTTTTTAATTAGTAGTTTCTAATTTCTTTTATTAGTAGTTTCTATTTTCTTTTATTAGAAGTTTCTAATTTCTTTTATTAGTAGTTTTTATTTTCTTTTATTAGAAGTTTCTAATTTCTTTTAAGTTGGGCTAATTGGCCTTATTGTTTCTAATTTTTGTTTATTTCCTATTCTTGTAAGAAACCTAAAGCTATAAATAAAGAAATATATGGGGTGGCAGATCATTAACCACCGAACCCCTTCTTTCTTTTCTCCTCTCTTCACTCTTCTTCTTCTTCTTCTTCTTCTTCTTCTCTCTCTCTCTCTCTCTTTCTTCTCTTCAAACCTGTATTACTTCTCTAATACAGTAAACGGTTCTTCTTTCAAGTCATTATAATTATAAAATAGGCACTATTAAACTAAAATATTCATTTTATCTGTTTATATACTAATTTCTTTTAGTATTTTCTTATTTGTTAGGGTTTAATCAGTACAAACATTGCTAAATGCTGTATCGAACCCTCAAAGACTTTAAAACCTGAACCAATAAGTAAGGAAGAACTTAAAATTTTGTCTAATCAACATATTTTCTACTACTACTTTTTTCTTCTTTTCCTATAACAAAAATAGGGGTTTCGCCCTTATATTTTTTGAATGTTCTTCTTTGTCGTCTAGCCTCACCTTGGCACCTTGAAAACTATGGTTTCATCAAGTAGAGCCATGTATATCGAGTGTAGTCATCAATGAAGAGAATAAAGTATCTATACCCACCCATGCATGGAATGGTATATAGGCTCCAAACATCAGTATGAATTATGGAAAGCAACATTATTTCTTTTATTACTTGCAAAATATGTGGTTCTACATTGTTTGAATAAATGACAAACTTCACATTGAGGATTCAAATTGGACACTGAAGTGAACAAATTTGGAAACAAAAGTTTTACAAACTTAGAAGACATATATGACCAAGATGACAATGCTATAGTTGCAAAAGACTCAATTTCTCATTAGAACAAGACTCATCCTGGCTCAACAATCCATATGCTGAAGCTTCATAAAAAAGGTAGACTCCATCAATTTCATGCCCACTTCCAATCATCTTCCTTGTACTCAAATCTTGAAAAACACAATGGGTAGAAAAAGGTTACAAAACAATTATGGGACTTGGTAAGAGAACTAACAGATAATAAGCTTTTATGCAATTAAGGAACATGAATAACAGATCCAAGGGAAATGTTATGGGTAAGTCCGACTTCTCCTTGACCTGAGATGGGGGTTTGAGATCCATCTACAACAATAATCTTGCCCTTTCCAGGGGTTAGTTTATATGAAGTAAAGTGTGAAGGCATACTAGTCATATGGGCACTAGCCCAAGTCAACAATCCATGGGTTGGATGTGGAACAAGCAAGTACAATACTTGTGTTAGGATATGCACTGGATGGATTATTGGACCCAGATGAGGAGGATGCCCTACTCTTTTCAAGTGTAATAGAAGACTCTGAAGTTTATCCATCATGTCAGAGGAGTCAAGAGGTAAAATGGTCACATCAGAAGATTGACCCTCGTTACCAACTGTGGCCAAATGAGCATTCCCTTTCTTTCCAGTTTTAAACTTGTCTAGTTTCAAGTGAGGATTGAGTATCCAACATCTCTCCTTAGTATGCCTCGGCTTGTTGCAATATTTGTAGATGACATCATCAGATTTCTCAGTAGTAGGATGCTTACTACCACTTGGCCTAGGCTTAGAGGACATAAAGGCAGAGTGCTCAATCACAGAGGGTTGCGTCATGGCTGTCCTACTTTCTTTCCTTTGCACAAGAGAGTAAGCTGTAGCCAGAGAGACAATGCCCGTACTCAGAATATGCTGCTTAGTGAAATCAAACTCTGGATTTAAGTCAACCAAAAAGTCAAAGACCCTATTCTCCTCAATGTACTTCCTGTACTGCTCGACATCTATAGGATCCTTCCACTCAAAAGTTTTCAAATGGTCCATTTTTAAACAAAGAGATTGTAGAGAGGAGAAATACATAGCTACTATTCTCTTCCCCTGACCCATATTACAAGC